>NW_020175821.1:4695775-4755545 GCF_003031525.2 Neophocaena asiaeorientalis asiaeorientalis
TGTCCTGAAGTTGGCTCTCCCACCTCAGAGACACAGCCCTGATACCTGGCTGGAGCACCAAGAGCTTTTCATCCACACAGCTCAGAATAAAGGGGAGAAAAAATAGAAAGAAAGAAGATAAAATAAAATAAAGTTATTAATATAATTATTAAGAAAAAAAATTTTTTAAGTAAAGAAAAAAATGAATATGGATGGACAGAACCCTAGGACAAATGGTAAAAGCAAAGCTATACAGGCAGAATCACACAGAAGCATGCACTTGAGGGTTATGTTTTATTCAGTGGGAACTTTTAGGACTTCAAGCCCAGGAGGCAGCATCTCAAGTAACCCTGAGTGAACTGCTCTGAGGAGGCGAAGTGGGGAGCCAGGTTATATAGAAGTTTTACAACAATGGGCAGGTAGTCTATGCGTAAAAAGATTATTGTTAATTAAAGGAAAGCCAGATATCTCAATTTAAGGAATTTAGAGCTTTTCTATATATGGGAAGATGCAAGAGTCTAGGCTCCCTGTAATCATTCCTTTGATATGCACCTTAGCCTATCTGGGGCCAGTATCCCCTGTTTTCACATCCTGAGTTTCCTCAGGGCTTGCCATAGGGAGTGGCTGCAGTGACTGTTCTTACTGACAGAGAAAATAAGATTCTGTTTGGGTGGCAAGGCTCTTTATAACAGCCCAATCTATGACAGCCAAGAGGTCAATGCATCTAATCTTCCGGATTCACATTTAAGAGTTTAACTGATCACGTGAGATGTTAAAGTTCTGAAGGCCTCTGTGCCCTACACTTGAAACTAACATGATATTGTAAATCAAGTATACTTCAGTAAAAAAAAATTTTAATTAAAAAAGAGTTCTGAAGGCCTTTGAAAAAAGGGCTCTGTTATTTTTTCACCGGTACCACAAACCACGTAGAATGTTTCGCTGATAGTACAAACCACGTGTCTTATTCTGCAGTAAACAAATTGCTTTCTGAGAGCTCTAACTGTGGGATAATTCTTGATTAAAACAAGAATAATTTTTTCACTGAACAGTAGAACAGAAAGTTATTAGCAGATATCATATATCTCATCTACTATATGTAGTTTACCAATATGAGAGATAGTCAGACTTAGAAAGTATTAGAAAATAAGCCTCACAGAGTATTTAAAGAGAAAAACATCAACAACAACCAAAAAATCCACCTGTTGGAGGAAAAACATTCGATAAGGAAAAGGAACTCAAAGAAAAAATAAAGAGAAGGAACAATTCAGTACCCATGATCAATTATGAGAGCTAGTTTTTAAATGCTTATTCAGTTAAATCAAAGTATTTTAAATTTGCAAACTAAGAAGGCTTACCAACTAAAGATAATTAATAAAGGATTAGCCTAATTTAATAATAAATCAGAAGATTCAAGGACTGAGCACGAAAGAGAAAGCTAACATATGATGTGACTCTTACTTTAAATATTGTGTATAGCGTCTGGGCATTAACTTCCCCACTGTCTGAATTAATCTGGTCATCTGATGAATATTCTCAGCACATGTTTGTTAATAATACAGTCAAGAATAGAATTTTTGGTGAGGCAATTTTAGACTCAATATGTTAAGCTACTGCTAAGTGTACCATCAAGAGAACCTAAGTGGGGGATGGCTCTTTGTTTTCCTTGATGAACCTCAGCTAAACTTTGATAAGATCTTAATATTTTCATAGGCTGAATATCTGTGACTTAGAAAATTGAGGTGTTTTTTTCCCTGATATGGATTGTTACATGGATAAGAAGGAAATTAGTGAAGAATCCTTATCTTATTCTTGTCAGCATTCCTTGAAATGCATAGTCTCAGTTCAACAAAACTGATATAGATCAGTTAAATTTTATTTTTGCTCCCTCTTAAAATTCCCATTTGCTTTCTTTTCTCCTTTGTTCTGAAATGTATTTTTCTAGGTCTATATACTAATTCTTGTTCCTAAAAGGCATTTAATTAGCCAGTTATCATATCTTTAAATAGTGCTGTCAAGGTAAGTGGGAAGGTGAAACTGGAGGAGAGCCCTCTGGGAGACTGAAAAATCCACGATATGTTTCTCTGAATATAAAAACCCTTTACTCCCTCGTTTGACATAGAATTCTATGACTGAAGCACAACAGGTGAAATGACCCATCTGTTTCAAAGCCAAGATGTTGAGCCCATATGGTGGCAGAGACATAACAGTGTTCAATCCAGTATCAACTATTTCCTTAGTGGCCTATGAAAGAAGGCAGATTTTCCTGCTGGCTTCTGCCTACAGACAAGCCACTCCGACATCTTCCCCAGTCTGCTTTATAGAGATAGAATGGCCCACCAGATAGTATTGCCCTGGTAGGCCAACTCAGCCCTGCCCAGGGGAAGTTTTAGAGCTAGTGAACTTTTTTCTCATGAGAAGTGGAGACATAAAACTCTGAGTCACATCCAGGCCCTGCGTGTATTTTTCTGGGGCAGCCTTCTCTGGGCACATGTGTGTACGCCTCTCACACCTGCACATCACTGCTCTGCCCAGTTCTACGAATAGGAAGCCAAGCGCCACATGAACACTGGGCAGAGAAACAAGGCAGGGAGAGCAGACAAGCCCTGGCGAGGCATCTCTAACGCCAGGGCACACATGGTGCCCTGGGCCATCCAACAGAGGTGTGACACTGTTTACCAGGGAGAACGGCTGCTGCAGCCTGGCTCCCTACGCCCTGTCTGGCCTATGAAATTTGATCTAAATCACAGGAGGCAAAAACATATTACTCTGACCACAATTCACATTCCGTTGGAGGAGGCAGGATTAGAACATTTCTATTCTTGCCCAATGCTGCTAAATTTAAAGTCAGTATAACTGTTCACTGCAGTCTTCCTTCAAAAGACCAAAGGCAAGCGTCATCTGCTGGTGGCAGAATGCTCTGAAATGTCATCGTGAGCTGTATGGTTGGGCAGAGGACGCTGAGAGGTCACAAACAACAGTCCTAAACTCATGGCCAGGGCTGCTCGTAAGGCTACTTATAGTAAACGCCTCCATTTATGACTTCATTCATACCCTCATCCATCTGGCTAATCATGTATTTCTTTATTAAACAACTGTTTATTAAACTTCTATTATGTGTCAAGCATAAAGGTGAACGAACAGTCGCAGCCCTTGAGAGGCTTATAAAGGAGACAGGTACACATGTGAAGAAGAATAAATCTCCATCACCTTAAGACTGGTATGCTGATGGCTCTCTGCTCTTTCACTTCTGCATACTTCCTAAGTTATTCTCAGGTCTAGAGTCTTGCATTTCTTGTTCACTTAAAGATCATCCTTATGATTTGAAAGGTAGCTCAAAAATACTCATCTAGCCCTCCTCCTTCAGGACACCCATCTGGATTTACCAGGAGGACCAGGGAATATTTCACAGCAAACTTTACAATTACTTCCTTTTTCAGCCCTCTTTCCCAGACTCCAATCCCCACCCTACTTCCATTTACCATTTATTTTTTTTGCGGTACGCGGGCCTCTCACTGTTGTGGCCTCTCCCATTGCGGAGCACAGGCTCCGGACGCGCAGGCTCAGCGGCCATGGCTCACGGGCCTAGCCGCTCCACAGCATGTGGGATCTTCCCGTACCGGGGCATGAACCCGTGTCCCCTGCATCGGCAGGCGGATTCTCAACCACTGCGCCACCAGGGAAGCCCCCATTTCCCATTTTTTAAACCAACATTATTTTATGTCCAATAATTTTTGAGGTTATGTTCAATTTCATGAGGATATCAGCACCTGGTCTGATTTTCCCTGACTTCTTATACCATTTGGAACTTTCAGTGACTTAGATCTGCTCTCAAGCAGTTCGGGACTTATTTCCAGTAGCATGGCAAGATCTCTGTGATGGATATCTAAGGTGGAATTATCTCTTCTGCTCTCCAGTGTGAGACCACTAAAGATTCCTAGAGAGAAACATGGGCAAGAATTGTGGCTATTAAAGACCCTCTCTAGATTTAATTTTTATTTCTGCCAGTTTGGCAGTCTGAGGGAACAAAATTCTGAGGGCTATTTTCCTACCCCTGCTTGAAATAATATTATACATTATTATTTTATATAGGCTGAGACCCCAGATTCTGGGTCTAAGGAATGGCCCTGAACTTAATGCTTTACATGTATCTGAATAATCAGTGCCATGAAAGAAGGAACCCAAGAGTCCTATTCCTCACTTATTACCATCCAACAGAGGTGTGACACTGTTTACCAGGGAGAACGGCTGCTGCAGCCTGGCTCCCTACGCCCTGTCTGGCCTATGAAATTTGATCTAAATCACAGGAGGCAAAAACATATTACTCTGACCACAATTCACATTCCGTTGGAGGAGGCAGGATTAGAACATTTCTATTCTTGCCCAATGCTGCTAAATTTAAAGTCAGTATAACTGTTCACTGCAGTCTTCCTTCAAAAGACCAAAGGCAAGCGTCATCTGCTGGTGGCAGAATGCTCTGAAATGTCATCGTGAGCTGTATGGTTGGGCAGAGGACGCTGAGAGGTCACAAACAACAGTCCTAAACTCATGGCCAGGGCTGCTCGTAAGGCTACTTATAGTAAACGCCTCCATTTATGACTTCATTCATACCCTCATCCATTTGGCTAATCACAACTGTTTATTAAACTTCTATTATGTGTCAAGCATAAAGGTGAACGAACAGTCGCAGCCCTTGAGAGGCTTATAAAGGAGACAGGTACACATGTGAAGAAGAATAAATCTCCATCACCTTAAGACTGGTATGCTGATGGCTCTCTGCTCTTTCACTTCTGCATACTTCCTAAGTTATTCTCAGGTCTAGAGTCTTGCATTTCTTGTTCACTTAAAGATCATCCTTATGATTTGAAAGGTAGCTCAAAAATACTCATCTAGCCCTCCTCCTTCAGGACACCCATCTGGATTTACCAGGAGGACCAGGGAATATTTCACAGCAAACTTTACAATTACTTCCTTTTTCAGCCCTCTTTCCCAGACTCCAATCCCCACCCTACTTCCATTTACCATTTATTTTTTTTGCGGTACGCGGGCCTCTCACTGTTGTGGCCTCTCCCATTGCGGAGCACAGGCTCCGGACGCGCAGGCTCAGCGGCCATGGCTCACGGGCCTAGCCGCTCCACAGCATGTGGGATCTTCCCGTACCGGGGCATGAACCCGTGTCCCCTGCATCGGCAGGCGGATTCTCAACCACTGCGCCACCAGGGAAGCCCCCATTTCCCATTTTTTAAACCAACATTATTTTATGTCCAATAATTTTTGAGGTTATGTTCAATTTCATGAGGATATCAGCACCTGGTCTGATTTTCCCTGACTTCTTATACCATTTGGAACTTTCAGTGACTTAGATCTGCTCTCAAGCAGTTCGGGACTTATTTCCAGTAGCATGGCAAGATCTCTGTGATGGATATCTAAGGTGGAATTATCTCTTCTGCTCTCCAGTGTGAGACCACTAAAGATTCCTAGAGAGAAACATGGGCAAGAATTGTGGCTATTAAAGACCCTCTCTAGATTTAATTTTTATTTCTGCCGGTTTGGCAGTCTGAGGGAACAAAATTCTGAGGGCTATTTTCCTACCCCTGCTTGAAATAATATTATACATTATTATTTTATATAGGCTGAGACCCCAGATTCTGGGTCTAAGGAATGGCCCTGAACTTAATGCTTTACATGTATCTGAATAATCAGTGCCATGAAAGAAGGAACCCAAGAGTCCTATTCCTCACTTATTTTCTCCACTCTTAACCATAACTGATTGAAGACCAGTAGAAGTTCCTGCCTGGACATATTGTGTCTCCCTCCCTTCTCCTAAACCCACCAATGGCTGGTATAGTGAGTTAGGATTTGGGGTAAAGCATCTACTGGGTATATAGTATTTAAAGTTCCTTACTCATTTCTATGTGTCCTTCTTTCCCCAGAGAAAATGAGGGCAAATCATCAGGGAAGGAGGAGGAGAGACTGAAGAATTAGACTTAAAATTGGAGTTTGGAGAGGGTTACAGCGTGGGGAAATGCTGAGAAATGACCTCTTGGAAGAGAATCTTAGGATGGACTAAATATTATTTACACACAAAAAAAAAACTAAAGGAAAGAATTTAAGTTAGTTGGAGTTGTCAGTAAAGAATTCAGCCATTCTACACTGTAGTGATCTTCACCAAGAAAGAACAAGTCCCTGGCCTGGCCTCTTGCATCTCCAGGCACCGGTTCTGGACCGGGCCTGAAACAGGAGACTGAGCCCCCAGCATATTGAAATTACATCAACTGAAATGTTATTTTCTTTTGATCGAAAAATTATAGCAAAAACATTAGGATATGATTTAGCGCATTTCAAAGGAAAATAAACATTTATTGCAATAAATAACCATAAGATAGGCCTAATAATACTCTGCTTTAAAAATACTCATGTGAATCAGGAAAACAGTGAAACTTCTTTTTCGTCATGCCTGAATTTTCACATAGCATTAGATAAATGCTTAGAAAATTTGACTGCTAATTCAGGGTCTCGATTGACTCACTGCCTGACCCACGGCTCAGCCCTAACCTCTCTGTGACCCCATGTCTTTCTCTGCACAATGGGAGTGTCTTTCTCTTTTCTCAGTGAGCATATTCTGAAATAAGTAAAATAATAAAAGGTTTCATCCCTTGGAAGACATGATGCTAATCGATATAAGCTTTACTTTCATACACAATTCCTTCTAAATAATCCTGCCCCATTGTAACTCCCCAACGCACATACATAGTAAATAAGAGGTCGCAACAGATCTAAATAAAGTGGGAGACAGACAAGTATTGAAATTGAAGACCAGACAATACCTATTCAACAAAACAAAGTACTTTTTTAACAACAGCACTTCCTTAAGTCAAGATAAACATATACACGTTTCATAACATAGAAAAGGTAGCCAACAATATCTTTCTTTTCCCCTCCTTGACAGCATCCCCCTCCTGACTCTGATCTCTCTCGTGGTGCCCTCCCCATGGGTCTGACATATTTCACCATCGTACTTGTGTCTGTTCACATGCGCCAGTCATCACTTCTGGCTGTGCTGTCAAAAGCTCTGTCTGGAGAATTTTTGGAAAATGCCATTTCCCAGGCTTCACCCCTGAAGTCCTGGATTAACTGGTCCTGGGTGGAACTGAGGCAGCCCTGATTTTAAAAGGCTCACCAAGTGATTCTAAGGTACAGCTGAGGCTGAGAAAGAACCATTGAGTGGTTGACCTAGGGAAGCTTTCACTTACAGGTGGAAAGAGTTTTTAAAAAGTTATCGGTGCCCCAAATATCCACCTGGCTTAAGGAATTACTCTTATGCAAGAGAAGCACACTGTATCCCTTATGGCCCAAGGTATAACTCACCATGTTATCAAAATTTGCTAGTTGCACGTGAAATTCTGATTTAATTCTATGCTTCAGGATAGGTTTATAGTATAACTTATCCCTCAAACTAGGACACTTTTGAGAAAGAATTATGCTGGTGCAACCAGGCAAACTGGGGCATATAAGCCACTCTAATTACGGGAGATGTTTATAATTGGAAAATACTTAGACTTTTGGGATACAACTTATTGACCCTTGAGCAGATTAATTTTCTCATTTGTAAAATTGGCATAATAATTATTATCTTGCAAGTTGGATGGAAGTTGAAATGTGGATGTGAAAGACCTTTGTAAACTCTGTCCTATATATAAAATTTATTTATTACTATTTGAGCCAAGATACTTGCCATCAGAGAGATTGAGACACCAGAAAGTGTGAACAGGAGAATTAACGAGTGTTATTCAGCACCTCCTTTTCTCTTTAAATCCCACTGGAAATTTGGAAGTCAGGGGAGCTAAAGGAAGAGATTCATAGGTCCCTGTCAAAGGGGATCTATGAATGGCCTGTCATCTAACCTATCAGGTGTCTTTCCTAAACATCCTGGCTCAGGTATATCGTGGGGCATCAAGGAAAATTTATAACTACAGGGTTAGGGTTGCAAAGGGCTTAAGAACTGTAACCAATGCCAACCATCTATATAATGCTTTACGAATGAAAAGACGTAATGTAGCTTAGTTAGTAAAGGCATGGCCTTTAGAGGTGCCCACCACTGCTAACTTTATTTTCTTGGTAGTTTCTTAACTCTTCTCATTCTTGATTTTCTTATGGGTAGGTGAAGACAACATGCTCTCATCCCAAGCACGTTTGAAGATTGAAGTGGAAATATTAGTGTCTAGCACACAAAATGTACACAGTAAAAGGCAGTAACTGCTGTTACTCTCATTATCACTCCCTGCTCCCAATCCTTCCAGCAGCCCATGAAGTGCATAGAGAGGGTTGTGAGAGGGATAGCCCTGAGAGGAAGCAGAGGAGAAGCAGGGCAAGAGGAAAAAAGGAAAAGATAATCTTTCTTATTTTATCAGCATGGATGGACACCAAGGCTTACGTTTGTTAGTGCAAATGGCATAACCCATTGCAGTTTAGAATATGTCTGATGGGTTCATCATTAGGACTCGGGGTTAGATAAACTCTTACTCATCCTCAATGATCTTGAGGACAGAGAGCATGGTTGCTAAGGCTATCTAAAGGATCTCCTTTCTCCTGGAGCCCCATGTGGATGGCAGAGCATAGCAGGTATCACCTAGAGCCAGTGCCTTGTGGATGGTAACCACCACCACCCTCACTTCTGTCACCCTGTCCTTTGGGGTTGTTTTCCTAACCTCCCTGGCCATGCACATTTCACTTCCATGTGGTACAATCCTTAACATTTAGCTAGGAAGTAAAATATCTCCTAACACATTTAGATAATTCATTTGCCGTGCTAAAATGTTTGTATTGCCCAAGCCCAGATAAGGTTGAGCTCTTTCTTGTTTTCAAATACAAGGGAAGTAATGGAGAGAAGTGGTTGAGTGTTATTGTAGGCACGATGGAGTCATTGAAGTGGCATGCAAAAATGCAGTGATAGGCCCAGATGGAAGAGGAGGTAGGCCAGGAAAAGACATCAGAGGCTTCCACAGCTGAGGTCAGAAGGGACCAAGAAAAAAAATGTCCCTTCTCTACCCTATCCCAGGGACATGAGGCAGGTAGGAGGAAAGCCATTGAGTTTATGCAATCTAGGGCTCTTTGCTTGTGGACCTTCATGTACTCCTTGCAAAGATGAAATATCCCTGCCTCTTTGTGTTGGGAGTTGCTGGGTGGGTGTATGTTGTTGTTAACACCCCTTCCATCTGGTTCATAGGTTTCTGTATCTAAGTCACAAAAGGTTAATGGATTTGCCAACCATGAGAAATTTGTCACCAAGAGTGTGAAAGGAACAAATCACTATGATCTTGTAAAGAATCTTTTATTCTTCACTAAATTTGAAATTGCAAATCCCAAAATAAACATGAAACTAAGTCTCCTGTGTGGCACAGTGCCCTATAATTTTCAGCTCACGGAGCTCTATAAATTTCAGCTTTTGATTTCACAGACAACATTCAGATGGGTAAATGAGTTCAGTTGCCCTGACTACAAGCTCAGACACCTAATCTGAGCCTACAGCTGAGGACTCTGTTAAGAGAAAGTTGGTTACCATGTTTTCTGACACTGTCAACCCGTGCCTTCTTCAAGGAGCAGTTCAATGTAGTCAGATTGGTTGACATCTTGCCCTAGATAATCACACACTCTAAGGATATTGTTACATGCTAAGATCCTCATATTAAACCCAAAGCATGCAGGGCACACGTCTACATCAAAGTCACGATGAAGAAAAGGTCTACCACCTCTTTGACACCTCTTTCCCCCGACTCCAACCACCACTTCTCCTTTGCTCATTCTTTTCTTGTCTTTGGATGTTTGAAAGCTGTATGCGTAGTGGAGTTTGAATCCCACTCTTTCCGCTGGGATTTTTATACTCCTTTTATAAAGAAGTAGAGTGGGGAAAGCCAGTCAACTGATCAGTTTGGTGGGTTTCAGGAAAAGGGAGCTGCCAACAAAATACTGAGAACCACAGAAAGAGAAAAGTCACAGAGGTGGAGCCGTGACCCCTCCAGGTCATTTATAACTAAAACATGAACTTAGCAGAGCCTAGGATTGATTTACCATGCTTCTCTCTTCTCCTCTTCTCTTACTTCCTTCCCCTTTCCTGCCCTTGCACACCACACAACACACACAACACACACACACACACACACATGCCAGGACTGGATGAAAGCCTAATGGCAATTCCATACCAACTTTTAATCTATCCAAATTACCAGGTTCCCACTGCCATATGCTAATGTGCCAGTGAGCTTTCTGGTGCCACCCAGCAATTCAGAGTGGTTATGATGGTAAGATGATAGCTGCTCTTCTGTTGCAGTTTGCTTTATGAACTTCCCTTGTTTATGGCTTTTTAACTTTGCAATAATAAGCCCCTTGATGCTGAAATGGAGGCCAGGGAATGGAGAAGGGATTCCAGGTTCAATGTGAAAAGGAGAAGAAAATAAAACACCCATTTTCAAATCATGAGGCAGGAAAAAACAGGGGCAGGAACCAGTCATTAAAAATATTGTTTTTATAGGACTCGTGGCAACTAAAAGTTCAGTTTATATGTAAAAGACAACTATATTTATTGATTGGAAACTAAATAAAAATTACAGCATGCATTTCTGTTTTCCTGTGTTAGTTTTGAATTACAAATCCGTTCTTGTCTTACTTCATCATAAAATTTTCTGTGATTTGCTCGTTTTCCACGTGGACTATTAAAAGATCCTCCTACAAACTCAAAATATGAATTGGCTGAATTATTCGAAGAGGATAGAGAAAAACTCTTTCACCTACCCCTTCATATTTCACCATCTCTTTTACATGACCCTTAAAGAGCTACCCAAATCCTCTCATCATCAGATGTAACCCTCTTTGTCACTTAGAGGGTAGGCAATGTCCCACCACACTTTCACATCTCATCTCCATTTCTTCCATGTTATCCTCTCACTTAACTTCTTTCGTTATCTTCTTCCATTCTTTCATTCCACAAATGTTTATGCACTAGGAATATAGCGTGGCAAAAAAAGAGCAAAAATTCCAGCATTTATCTGAATGAAAAAAGAGATAGTCAATAAAGAAAATAAATGCAGGCTTCCCTGGTGGCGCAGTGGTTGAGAGTCCGCCTGCCGATGCAGGGGACACGGGTTCGTGCCCCGGTCCGGGAGGATCCCACATGCTGCAGAGCGGCTGGGCCCGTGAGCCATGGCCGCTGAGCCTGCGCATCCGGAGCCTGTGCTCCGCAGCGGGAGAGGCCACAACAGTGAGAGGCCCACATACCAAAAAAAAAAAAAATTAATGCTTATATTATATGTTTTCTGGTGATAGGTTAAGGGAAAAAATAAAACAAGGAAGGGTTGTAGTGATATTGTGTGTTTGCCTGCTTCGAAAAAAGTAGTCCAAGACTGCCTCTCCAAGAAAGCAGCCCCATCACCCCCAGTAGTCAGAAGACAAGTGATGTCACGTGCTTGTTCTTTTTGAAGTCTTAACTGACCATCAAACAACTCCCAGCCAGATATTGGACACATGATCAAGGAACAGTGTTCTTATTTAACATATTCTGTGCTCACTGTGGCAGGCACTATGAGGAAAGCAACAAAGTAACAGAAATAAAATACAATTTTTTATTTATTTTGCCACTTCAAATTGATTCCCCCTTCTTGAGGGTAGAAATAAACTATATGAATAATCAAATACTTTAAGAACTTGACACAAATTATGCCATAAAAGAGTTATTTGCCGTAGGCTGGATAGTCAGAAAAGTCTTCATTTAGTAGCTTGCTTATGTTTTTTTGTTTGTTTGTTTTTCTGTTGATTCTTTTTTTAATTGAAGTATAGTTGATTTACAATGTTGTGTCAGTTTTCTGGTGTACAGCAAAGTGGTTCAGATATATATAGATACATTATATATATACACACAGATATAGATATAGATATATTCTTTTCCATTATGGTTTATTATAGGATATTGAATATAGTTCCCTGTGCTATATACAGTAGGACCTCATTATTTATTTATTTTATATATAGTAGTTTGTATCTGCTAATCCCAAATTCCTAATTTATCCTTCCCCCACTCCTTTTCCCCTTTGGTAATCATAAGTTTGTTTTCTATATCTGTGAGTCTGTTTCTGCTTTGTAAATAAGTTCATTTGTATCAAATTTTAGATTCCACATATAAGTGATATCATAGGGTATTTGTCTTTCTCTTTCTGGCTTATGATCTGAACTTTGAAAGAAGTGATATGGGTGACAGGAAAAGGACATTTGGGGTAAGGGGAGCAACAAGGTTTCTGTAGTCTCCAACTCCTCAACTGAGTTTTAAAATAATCTATAGGTTAATTCATTTGGAGCTCCAAGACAATTTACATCTTTTTCTCTAAGGCTCTCCCCTCCCAGCATACATTGTCTTCTTTTCTCATCCCTAATTTTCTCTTCAGTGGTTTGGATAATTATGAGTTCAGTGTTCAGGACTATGTTCTTTTTAATTTTATTTTTCCTGGGCCCTGCATGAGCACCAGGCTCTTCATAGGCTGTTGAAATGAGGAAGGCTCTGACCCTCCACTCAGGGAGATACTATACTGGTAAGTGACCTAACAACTATACAATTATGGCAGATAATGCTCACTCTTACTCAAAATCCGCTCTTCCCCGATTTTTTCACTGACCATATGACCACCCAGAAAAAACGCAATGTTTCCAGTCTCCTTTGAAGGTAAGGAGCTCTGGCCAATGAGTAGTAAAAAGGAGAGAAATAACTCTTTCTTAAAAATCCATCTTTAGTTGGTTTCTGCCTCTGACTGGTACAGGACCAGTCTACTTGCCATAAACAATTAGAAAACCAGATAAAAGATATTAAGCAACTCTTTCAGACATTGAGACAATAGGCAGAGCAGGACTGTGATGACTGAGAAAAGGGGAAGCCTACGATTAGCCTTTCTTTCTGCCTATAAAAGATGGCCCAGGGGGAAGATCCCAAGCAGAGCACATGAGAGCTTGCTGAGCTGAAAAGACAGTTGGATTTTGGGGATGCTGAGGCAGTCAGAATCCGTGGGACAGAGTACTGAAGAGGAGTAATCTGAGCAGAGAAACCTGCATAATGTCCTTTTAATTATGCATGTATACAGTGAAACTCCAGAAAAAGCAATTGCTGGGATAACTACTGAGGAGCTATAAGCTGAACAACAACTAGAGCTTGAACAAGGTTGAGAGATATTCAAAAATCCTTCCATCTAGAGCAGAGAAACCTCATTAAACCCTCAGGAAATTCAACAAGAGAACATAGAAGGTCATGGCTTGGTAATATGGCCAAATTAGCCTTGGAGTAAAGGCTACTCTAGACCAACCCCAACAAAGCTTAAAAGCAAGTTTTAAAATACAAGCTTTGCCTAACAAGATTAATTCAACACTCTTTAAAGGAAGTAAACATAGGAAACACTCAATATTGTAACATTTATAATATGATATTCATAAAAAATTTCTAGGCAAGAAAAACAGCAAGTTGTTGCCACAAAATAGGAGAAAATATAAGCAGAACGAGAAATGACATTGTTGATGAAATTAAAAGAGAACAATTTAAAATCAGCTATTATAAATGTGATCAGTAGTTCCTAAAGAACAACATGTTCATAATAAAGAAATAAGTCAATAATAAAGAACTTCGAGAGATGAAAAATACTTCTAAAATAAAATTTTGCTTAATAGAATAATAGCAGATTAATGCTTCAGAAGAAAAGATCAGTGAACATGAAGACACAGCAATAGAAACTATCTAAATTGAAGCATAGAGAGAAAAAAAAGAAGAAAAATTGAAGAGACTCAGTGACCTGTGGGACAACCTCAAACATCTAACATATATGATATTTTTTCCCCAAAAAAGGAGTGGAAAAAAGTACATAAAATTTTTCTCAGTAAATAATGACAAATAATTTTAATTTCTGATTGATAATGGTTTGTAGAGCTATAGTTTATTTCTGTATATTGACCTTTATCTTAGCTTCTAAACTCACTTATTTGTCCAAAACCTTTTAAAAATAAATTCCAAATGAATTTCTGTATAAATGATCGTGTTGTATGCAAATAAAGACCATTTTTTACTTTCCAATCTGTTTGCCCTTCATTTCTTTTTTTCTTGCTTTATTGTACTGCTGAATAAAAGCGGTGTTAGTGAACATCCTTGCCTTTTTCCTGATTGTAGGGGGAAAGTATTTTCTCACATGCTCAAGTATGATGCTAGCTATAGGTTTTTCACAGATGCCCTTTATCAGGTTAAGGAAGTTCCCTTCTCTTCCTAATTTGATCAGAATTTTATTGAAAAGGGTGTTGAATTTTATCAAATAATTTTTAATGTATATTGAGGTGATCTTAGTTTTTTTAAATTTAGTCTGTTAATATGAGCCAGAGTCGAGGTGTTTGAGTACAAAAGAGAAAAAGGGAACTTTCTGGTTGACAGAAGATTTCTAGATCTTGATTGTGTTACTGGTGAGTTTTGTCAAAATTCAGCTAACTGTAAACTTTGGATGCTTTTATTTTCTTGTATGCATATAATACCTCTACAGAGTTTATTTAAAAATATATCTCGAATGCATTCTTTTTCCCTTATTTTGTTGTATCTTCCTCCATCCTATTGCCTAGAATTCATAGATAATCACTGAAGCGATAGCTGCCACCTTATAACATGAGGATGAGTGTCATGCAAGGAAGGAGCATGAATTCCTGAGGTCTCTGAGAAGATAAGCTGCCATATCTAGCCCTGCACTGCTCACTGAATTTTTATGAGAGAAAAATAAACTTAAAAATTTTAAATCACAGTTATATTTTGGAAAACCTAATTCTATATGCTGTAAGTGAGTAGAATATGGTACTATATAAATTTGATGCAAAACAAGTGCTAAGGACATTCAGTAAAGTTCACAATGAATTACAAGTTGGATTTCAGTAAAGACTTCGTTGGAATGAGAGGGAGGGAATTGCATTTGAAGTGAACCTTAGTGAATATGACTTGAACAGATAAACGGTTTTGTTAAGCTATAAGAAGTCAAGGAAGATTTCTGAGCAGTGGGATAATAGCATGGAAATTATACTTCTAAAAATTAAATTGTGCCAACCCAGACAGAAGAAGATAAACTCAAGAAAAACAGAAAGTGTGCATGGGAAGAAAGATGTTAATTTTAGCTGAAACACAGGATGTACTAAGAGGAGCTGGGGTTGGAATAGAGTAGAATAACAACTTTTAATACTAAACTTGGTGTTAATGTAAGTCTTTTAGAAAAGTAAGTGATTATTTCTGACTTAAATGAAATCAACTTGCCTATGGAATTACATGGCAATTATGTGTTAGAATGAGGAAGGCATGCGGACAAGAATATAAGATGGAAATCTATTAACATAGTCCAGACAGGAGGAAATAAGGACCAGAATCAGGAAAAATCATCTGCAATTACTAAATCAAGAAAAGCTGAAAAATGATCACAGATGGAGGACCCTGAGTAGGGGAGGAGTTAAGATTGGCTTTGAGGGCACAAGCCTGAGATGATCACCCAACTGGGGATGATGCAGCAGAGCTAGTGGCATCAGAGGTATAGTTTCTCCACCCAACCTTGAGCTGTGATATGCCTTTGTGGAGAAACTAGTTTATTTTGTCTATGCTGAAGCATAGAAAGGGGGGTGGGGTAGGGAGAAAACACAAAATAATGGAATGAGAGGAGGAAAAGAAAAATCCTATAGTGTTGGACTGAATTAAAGGTATCAAGATATATAGATACAGATATAGATATAAATATCTCCCAGCTTTGTCAGCTGCAAGGAACTAGAGGCAGTAATAATCAAAGAAATGAGCATAGCAGCATCTAGATCCTGGCATTTAAACACCATTTCATTTTTCTCTAAAAGGAACTAGTAAATCTTGGAGAAATGCTGATTCTAGCCTTGGCTCAGGAGAAGCTTTAGGTGTTATAGAAATTTCTTGTTGTGCCATAAATTAAGGGAATGCTCAAAATCTAAAGGGGCTGTGTCAAAATGACATAGAAACCAGCTTGAAGGTGATTCCTACTGGCCAAATTGGATAATTTTGAGCATCAAAGTGAAAACTGTCATTAATATAACACATTGAATAACAAAATGAATTAATGTCACTTATTATAAGGAAGAACAAATGAATGAGTGAATGAATGTGATGAACAGGAAGGGAAAACCCTCTTTTACAGAAGAATGCCAAGTAATAATGTAGAAGATATGATAGAATGAAAATCTTCATTCTGTATCATTCTTCAGGAAAGAATCATCAACAGATGCTAACTTCATTGGCTAAAGATTGTCTGGAAGCAAGATTTCACAGTCCCAGAGTATCACTTTTTAATTACACACAGAGAGAGATACCTATTAAAAAAAACAAAACAAAACTAGGGTCTACTAACTTAACCAAGTGATTCAACTTTAGTAAAGGCACAAACGGATTTAATGTGCCTTATTTTAAGATTTCTAAATTCTAAATGAGAGTACATCATCATCTATGTAGCAATTCTACAAAATGCATTAATCTAAAGCTAGTCTTAAGGACATAACCATATAAATTCAAATTGAGGAGCATTCTGAAAAACAACTGGTTTGGAATCTTCAAAGCAGGAGAGATTGATGAATCTAGGTGAAAGATATATGGGTATTTACTGAATGAGTCTTGCAACTTTCCTATAAATGGGGGAAAAAAAACACAAAATAAATTCTCAAGAAAATAATAATAAGAGATCAATAGACTCTGAGTTGAATGCCTACAGTATACTCATGTAAAACAAATGCATAATGTTTCATGCAGGCTCAATCCCATCCCACCCCAATTTTAGGGGTGCTTGTTTTCTGGTTTTTACTTGTGTGCTAGGGTAGACAATTTGTTGGATTACTAAATGTTGAATAAATGAATCTTTAATATAATTAATAAGAAAAATAGCCATGAAGAAAATTAAGAAGCATATATACGTATATATGTAATAAATATTAGTTGCACAGTGAAACAAGATTATGAAATGTCATTGGTAACTAAGAGGTACTGCACAATCTAAATTGTAAAGGACATCCACTGTGTTGTAGGCCCCCATAGTCTTAAGAACACCCTTGTTATGTTATGATTACAGTAACTCCCCCCTTGGTGTCCCTCTTCTCCAAGGTAGAAGCCAGAACTCTCTCCACTAGATTCCCTTTTAGAAGGGGCACAGCAGGTAGCTTGGGTTCGACCAATCAGACACATCCATGGAAGTCTTTGATTTGTAATTGACCCAAGTAAAGAGTATGCAAAATCCATCTTTCAGTGAGTGTGGCAGAAGAGGCGCCTGCCTTTTGGTGCAAAGAATTAAAACACTTCTGTCATAGTCAGCAGTATCATCACTGCAGTCTGAAACTTTGGGCTGAATGGCAGAAGCAAATGCCCTGGAGCCCTGTGGGGTATTTTTCTCTTAAACGTCTTTGCTGCAAGCAGTTTCTCTGAAAGCAGTTTCGCCACACAGCTAATTTTGCAGTGAAAGATCAAAACAAAACAAGTAAAATAGGGACATTTAATAAGACATAATCAAGCAAGAAAAATTAATAAAATTGTATTGTGAAAAATAAAAACACAAAAAATATTGATATTTGAATACATTTAAAATGTGTGTAGATTCATGGTTACTCTGAGATTTCCCTGGACGTTCAATGAACAGAGGAGGAATGCTGCTATTTTTTATCAATATATATAATGCATACAACTGATAGTACATATCCAGACATTTAAATGTTCCAGCACGTGCTCGGTCCTTGTATTTCACCAAATTATGTAAGCAGATTCTGTCTACATCATGTTCTCCACTATCCAATAGCAAAAAATGTTCACCATTTTCAAGAAAGTTATACTCATCAGGAATGACATAACTATGTCTTTTGGGGAGATAGGAAGAGTTTGATTCTTCTTTTCCCTCTAGCTTCTAATATTGCATGATAAATTTAACCGAACTGTTAAACCAAAGTGTCAGTCAGTTAGTTTATCTTTTACGGCAAAATTGCCTTACGGCCAATTAGTTGTGCGACGAAACCGCTTGCGGCAAAGATTCTTGAGGCTAAAATACCTCGACCCTCGGAGTGCAGGCCTGCGAGTGTGGTCTGGGCTCTCTTTCTAGCTGCAGAACCTCCGTTTGACGCTAGTCGTCTAAGGAAACAGGTGAGCTTCCTAATTTCCTTAACAAATTTATTTTCTGCTTCAACTAACTAGAATCAATTCTGTTTTCCGGAGAACTCTGTTAGGAATGACACTCTGACTTCAGACTTACCGTCTCCCATGGAAACTTAGAATATTCTAGGTTAGAATTCCTTCCACCATTTTCAAATCAGCGTGTTTAATCTTATCCCCGATAATTTATATATTGTGAGCAGCGATGACAGGAATTATTTTGTTAAACATTAAAACATGAGGAATATCATAATGTTCACAGGCTTCATTACTTCTTCTTAGAGATGGGCCTGGTGGTTCTTGGGTTCTGAAAACATTTCCAGATACCTTTCCGTGAGTTTGTGAAAACCTCAATCACATGTGGTGATTTTGAGAGATTTTAATTCATATGTTTCTAATTGACATTGATTCAACTCATTCAGCTGGGTCTCCAAGATGATAAAATAATGCCCAAGAGGGTCGAAGATTGTGTTAATGGTTTTTAAAGACTTTTATGTATTTATTTTTGTTGGTTGTATATACTTGACTGGAGTACCTCCAATCTCAGAGAGTTAAAATAAGTTCAGTAGTTTGCTTATTTCCCTCTGCGTCGTTATCAGTTTCACCTGAAACGAGTTGTGGCAGTATGCTCTGTGCTACTTGTTTCCTCTATAGTCTAGTCATTCTTCAGTTTGTCTATAGCTGAAAGGCAGTCTGAGTTCAGAGTGCCTTGGCAGCACTGAAAATGAGGTTGGACTTATCTTTCCTGCTTGAAAGTTTACATGACAGGAAAATGTCAGTGACTTAGGTCCACCCTAATACTAACAGAGTGAAAAATAGTTTTTTCCACCCTACTAGCCGCATTTGCTTTGGATTTAACCTGAGGGACACAGTTATTGATGAGGCCATGGCAGAAAGAGTGCTGAGATCTTTGTAGTTCTTTTCTAAATCCTCGGACTCCGCCGTACCAACTGTTTCCAAACCGTCTGCCCCAGTTAAACTCCATTGAACTAAGTTGGTTAATGCAGTGGACCAATTAACTGGCAGTATTTTATTTCCACTACATGAAATTTACGATCTCCACATTAGTCTCTGGCTATCCCTGGGAACCGTGTGCCCTCCCCACAATAGTTTCTATTCTTGGAAACATTAGAATGGCTATTTGGGGTGAAATAAAAATTTAGGGTCCAAGTTAACCTCCTGAAAAATCTTTTTAGAAGCTTTATTTAATTTCAGTGAAAATGTATTGAGCTCTAGTGTGCGCATGGAACTGTGCTAGGCACCCTAGTGGACGTCATACACCACTCACCTTTCCTTCACTGTGATCCAGCCATATTGACTTTGTTTCAGTTCCTAATCTCAGCAAGGTCTTTCTGCCTAAGACCTACATGCATACTGTTCACTCCACCTAACTGTCCCCCTCCATCTTGTCTTTCCCTACAAATAGACACACGCTGTTCCCAGCTGACTCAGTTTTATCCTTGAGGCCTCAGATTAAATGTACTTCCCTTTAGAGAGGTCTTTTCTCACCACCCAATATAAGTTCTCTCTCCTAGCACCCTCTGCCTTTATAAGATATCGTAACTTGTGATTAAATGTTTATTTGATTGTTATATGCATACTTTCTTTCTCCCACAAGACTGTAAGCTGCACAAGGGCAATGATCAAGTCTGCTTTGTTAACCGCTGCGTACCCTATATTTTCAGTTTTAATTTTTTCTATTGAGGTCACATTGATTTATAACATTATGTAAGTTTCATGTGTGTAACATTATATTTCTACTTCTGTATACCCTGCAGTGGTGCTTACCGCAAAAAATTTAGTTTCCATCTGTGGCCATACAGTTAATCCTTGACCCATTTCACCCTCCTGCTCTGATAACCACTACTTTGTTCTCTGTATCTATGTGTTTGTTTTTATTCAGTTTGGCTGTTTATTTATTTTTTGTTTTTGTGTATTTATTTTTTGTTTTTATTAGTTTTTTGTATTCCACATATGAGTAAAGTCATACTGGCCTTTGAGGGTATTATGCTAAGCGAAATAAATCAGACAGAGAAAGACATATACCCAGGTTTTTAGTGCAGAGTCTGTCATATGGTCAGTACTCCACGTAAGCCACAGAGAAGTTGCTGTTTCACGTTTTAACCTGATGGACAGCAGGTTTAATTACACATGTTAATAGATTAATAGACAATAGTATGCTTATGCCCAAGAGAAGAATCCAATAAAGAAAACACACAGCTATACTTTGCTTTAAGTTGTGATTCCTTTGCTGATTAGTCTAAACAGAAATTTACTGGCAATCTTTTCAGACATCGTTGTGAACTTGGGCCAAATAATAAAGGTCATAAAACTTTCTCCCACTAAATTAATTTGTGCTTATTTTATATCCACTGCAGAGCAAAAAAATTTTTAAAATGAAATGATTGTTCATCATTAGGAAGTAAAAAATTCAGTGAGTAACCCGTAATTTTTATACCATTTTATATTAATTATCTCCCTGGGTGCTTAACCTCTCTGTTCCTTGCTATTAACTATACTTAATGGAAGTGAATACTTCTGTGCATGAGCTAAGAGGAAAAAAAAATGTCAGGCATGATTTCAAGTTGTTCCAGTCATCTGTCCTGTTTGGGTTTGCATTCTTTCAGTCTACTAGTAAAATGTCAAGTACGACTGACTGAATGAAAATGAAAGACATACCTTTCAATTCCATGTTATTGGAAAGCTCTTTTTTTTTTTTTAACATCTTTATTGGCGTATAATTGCTTTACAGTGGTGTGTTAGTTTCTGCTTTATAACAAAGTGAATCATCTATACATATACATGTACATATATCCCAATATCTCCTCCCTCTTGCATCTGCCTCCCACCCTCCCTATCCCACCCCCTCCTCTACGTGGTCACAAAGCCCCGAGCTCATCTCCCTGTGCTATGTGGCTGCTTCCCACTAGTATTGGAAAGTTTTGATGCCAGTTTTAATGAAGCATGGGGATAGAATAGCCAATAAGGGGAAAATCTGGTGTGTCACAGAACTAGGGACTGTGTCTTCCTTATTGATCTCTGAAGTCATCTCCTAGTGAAGGAACCCTGTCTACAATGCCTTTTAATTAGCAATGTCTCTGCCTCAACCCGTCCATTCTGCTGCCTTGTGTGAGATGGGAATTGGGACAATTGGCCAGGCATCTGGGGAGGTAATTCAGAGTGAGCACACTGGAGGTCCTTTATGAATCTATGGTACTGTAGACATTGGGAACACAAGAAAGAACACACAGGATGTCCCGTTACCCATTCAGTGAAACAGTGTAGAGAAGAGGCTGGAGTCTATCAGGGCTATCTCTTTTGGTCTCCCCATCAACAAAGCTTCAAAATTGGCCCTCCGACTAAGTAGTCCCTCACCCCATAGTCAACTCCTCCCCAACCCCAAAATTTCCCAGCCCCATGGAATACAATATATTTATTTAGAGAATCCCAATGCTCTACTAAGTGCTGGGCTTTACATTTCCCATTACAAACATGAGTAGAACAGCAATAGTCCCTGCCTTCAGGGAGCTCCTTGCCCTGGAGTAGAGATGAGAGTGGGGATTGCTGAGAGGACCTGTTCTTATACTGTAATGTATTAAGTGCTATAACAAAAGCCTATACAGTACACTATGGGAGTATAGAGGAGAAGAGAACAGATTCCCTGTAGACTTTTTTTGAGCACTGTTGAACAATTGTGGCCTTAGTTGCATCTAGCACTCATCAAGTTATTTATTTTCCTACCATGTTACGGGTTCCCAGGTCCACCCTCAGGTTCTATAATTCACTGGGAGGATTTGCAGGATTCAGCATAGAGTCATATTCAGGGCAAAATTTTTTTTTTTTTTTTTTTTTGTGGTACGCAGGCCTCTCACTGTTGTGGCCTCTCCCGTTGCGGAGCACAGGCTCCAGACGCGCAGGCTCAGCGGCCATGGCTCACGGGCCTAGCCACTCTGCGGCATGTGGGATCTTCCCGGATTGGGGCACGAACCCGTGTTCCCTGCATCGGCAGGCGGACGCTCAACCACTGCGCAACCAGGGAAGCCCAGGGCAAAAATTTATTACACTGAAAGGATACAAAGCAAAATTGGCAAAGGGAAAAGACACAGTGAGTGAAGTCCATAGAAAAACCAAGCACAAGCTTCCAAGGGTCCTCTCCCAGCTAAGTCACAAGGATGTGCTCAGTTCCTCCAGAAATGAGTTGTGATAATACATGTGAGATGTTACCTACCAGGGAAGCTGATTGGAGACTCTAGGGTTTTTACTGGGGAATAGTCACATAGGCACGCTCTGCCTAGCAAGTATGAAAATTTTAGATTCCTGGAATAAAAACAGGTGTTCACCATAGACCAAGTTTGTGTAAATGGTTTAGGCACAGTGAGCCACTATTATCAGTTCTGGCAATGGGGGGAACCCTCTCAAAATCCAATTCCTGGTTGCCAGCCAATGGCCAACCTTACAAGCAGGTCGGCTTATGGACAGCCATCTACATTAACTCATTTCTGCAAGTCTATCCATTTATCTGTTTATACATGTATTTATATATCTTGGAATAAGAGTGACTTTTGGATTTGTATTCTAGTTTCAAGCCATGTTAAATAATACTAGGTTTTCCTTTTTAAATTTTCTAATTTAAATTAATCTAATACCTATTTTTAGTAGTGAGCTGGAGCCTAGCGAGCTGGAGCCAGTGGGTACCTGTTTCCAAGAGCCTATTGTTAACTCACCAGGAATTTTGTGAGCTTCTTGTTGGTAGCTTGAAATGACCTATGGTTGGTGGGAATATTTATTTACGCCACAGAAATTGGCAAATGCTACAAATCAGGGCCTCCCCCACCTCTTTGGAGAGCTAATTATTAAACATTTACCAGCGTTCAGTTGCCTGTTTTTATGTTCCAAGGGAAAAGGTGAGAGAGTAGAAAGAATAAATTTTCACACCAAGTAAAGCCCCTACTCACATTTACTTATCTATTCATTTAATAAATATGAAATGTGGAAAAAAGGAAGATCAAGGCCTTTGAGGAGCTTCTAGTGGGGGAGACCAGACTTAGCAGGCCAAATTATTCTCACATTAATGTGCCTTTTCCCTCATTCCCAAAGAAGAATGAAAAGAAAGAGAAGTATTTTTCCTTCTACTCAAAGAAGCTTTACCAATATCTGAGTTCTCCAATTTTTAATAAATGCGGTGATGCATGGTTTTCTGAAGACTGTCTCCCTCCCCATAGAAAATAAATGACCAGTCTTTTGTTTTGGGAGTCAAGGTCAAAAAAGAGAGGCTGATGCTGGGAGTGGGGATGCAGAACTGGCCTTCCCTTTGGAAGAGGTACTGTTTTTCTGATCTGGAGGAGAACTGTGTACTTAGGTTGGTGGAGGGCTAGGAGGGAGGCCATCAGCCATGGCATGTACTGAGTGGTCCAGCCCTCTCCCCGCTGTCCTATGAAACATTTTGTACATATGAAGTGCTTTGAGGAGTGGCAGAGGCTCTGAAGGAATAGCACATGGAAGCCAGAGAAGTAACACTGGGACAGGTAGCCTTGGGAGCCAAACTGAAACTCCTTGTACTCTCAGGCAGCAAGGAACAAAGAGTAATGTTTACAGACCTTCCCTGGTGGTGCAGTGGTTAAGAATCCGCCTGCCAATGCAGGGGACACGGGTTCAAGTCCTGGTCTGGGTAGATCCCACATGATGCGGAGCAGCTAAGCCCGTGTGCCACAACTACTGAGCCTGTGCTCTAGAGCCCACGAGCCACAACTGCTGAGCCCGTGTGCCACAACTACTGAAGCCCATGCGCCTAGAGGCCATGCTCCACAACAAGAGAAGCCACCGCAGCGAGAAGCCCACGCACTGCAATGAAGAGTGGGCCTCAACTAGAGAAAGCCCACGCGCAGCAACGAAGACCCAACACAGCCAAAAAAAAAAAAGAATATATAAATTAATTTTAAAAATATTAAAAAACAAAAAGAGTAATGTTTACAAAGCTCTTATCATGCTCTAGACACTGTTCTAATCACTTTACATGCTTTAACACCTTTAATCCACACAGTAGCCCCATGAGGTCGTACCATTTTATTAAAGAGGAAACTGAGGCACAGGGAGGCTGAGCAACATTGCCATGTAGCTAGGAAGTGTCAGTTTTCCACTTGGTTTGGCCCCAGAAGCCACTGAAAGCACTCAAAGAACTAACAGTTTTTTGGTTACAAGTGCTAGATTTTCTTTCTTTTTTTAAAAAAAATTCATTTTATTTATATATTTATTTCCACCTTTTTAATGATGTAAGTGACATATAACATTGTGTAAGCTTAAGGTGTGCGATGTAATGATTTGACATAGGTATATATTGCAAAATGATCACAATAAGATTAGTTAACTTCCATCGCTTCACATAGTTACAGCTCTTTTTCTTGTGATTAGAACTTTAAAGATTTACGCTCTTAGCAACTTTCAAATATACAATACAGTATTGCTAACTGTAGTCACCATGCTGTACATTACATCCCCAATACTAATTTATCTTATACCTGGAAGTTTGTACCCTTTGACCACCTTCACCCATTTCCCCAACTCCTCACCGCTGCCTTTGGCAATCACCAGTCTGCTGTCTGTTTCTATGAGTTTGGTTTTTTTAGTTTCCACATATGTGTGAAATCATATAGTATTTGTCTTTCTGTCTGACTTATTTATTTATTTTTGGCTGCTTTGGGTCTTCGTTGCTGCACATAGGCTTTCTCTAGTTGCAGCGAGTGGGGGCTCCTCTTCGTTTCGGAGTGCAGGCTTCTCATTGCGGTGGTGTCTCTTGTTGCGGAGCACGAGCTCTAGGCGAATAGGCTTCAGTAGTTGTGGCACGTAGGCTCAGTAGTTGTGGCTCGTGGGCTCTAGAGTGCAGGCTCAGTAGTTGTGGCACACGGGCTTAGTTGCTCCATGGCATGTGGGATCTTCCTGGACCAGGGTTCGAACCCGTGTGCCCTGCATTGGCAGGCAGATTCTTAACAACTGCGCCACCAAGGAAGTCCCTGACTTATTTCACTTAGCATAATGCCTTCAAGATTTATCCATGTTGTAAAGGGCAGGATTTCTCTGTTTTATCACTGAATGATATTCCATCATTTTCTTTAGCCATTCATCTGTCTATGTACACTTAGTTTGTTTCCATGTACTGGCTATTGTAAAGAATTGTAAATAATGCTGCAAGGAACATACGAATGAAGATAAGTCTTTAAGATAATGATTTCATTTCTTTCACATACCTACCCAGAAGTAGGATTTCTGGATAATATGGTAGTTCTATTTTTTATTTTTTGAGGAATCTTCATACTGTTTTTCATAGTGGCTGCACCAGTTTACATTCCCACCAGCAGTGCACAAGGGTTCCCTTTTCTCTACATCCTGGCCAACACTTGTTATTTGTTGTCTTTTTGATAATAGCCATTCTCACAGGTGTGAGGTGATATCTTATTGTGGTTTTGATTTGCATTTCCCTGATGTTAGTGATAATTAGCACCTTTTCATATACTTTTGGCCGTTTGTCTGTCTTCTTTGGAAAAATGTTTATTCACATTCTTTGTCTACTTTTTATTTGGATAATTTGGGGGATTTGCTGTTGAGCTGTATGAGTTCTTTATTTATTTTGGAAATTTACCCCTTATTGGATATGTGGTTTACAAATATTTCCTCCCATTCCATAGGTTGCCTTTTCATTTTGTTGATCATTTCTTTTGCCGTGCAGAAGCTTTTTAATTTGATGTAATTCTACTTGTTTATTTTTGCTTTTGT
Organism: Neophocaena asiaeorientalis asiaeorientalis; assembly: GCF_003031525.2. Lineage (NCBI taxonomy): Eukaryota > Metazoa > Chordata > Mammalia > Artiodactyla > Phocoenidae > Neophocaena > Neophocaena asiaeorientalis. The sequence continues at coordinate 4,721,700 of NW_020175821.1, forward strand.
CGCTTGCGCTTAGAGTTCCATGTTGACAGAATAATTGCCGAGGTCAATGTCAGAACCTTTTCCGTGTGTTTTCTTCTAAGAATTTTATGGCTTCGGGTTTTACACTTAAGTCTTTAATCCATTTCGAGTTTTTCTGTGAGTGGTGTAAAATAGGAATTCAGTTTCGTTGTTTTGCATGTTAGTATCCAATTTTCCCAGCACAGATATTAGACTTTCTTAAAAATCGGCATTAATTATTACTGTCAGGGTATTTCAAGTGCATTTTGCGTTTTTAAGTTGAAAACATACTTGAGGCCTTTCCATAGTCATATGCTCTCTGAAAGGATGAAACACAAAATGCTTCGCTTCCCCTGTCAGCTTAGTGTGATATAAATATATTTTGAGTCATGGTGGAATTGACCCCTCCCAGAAGGATGCTCACCAGTCTTGCCCTTGGAAATCTCATCGTCCCTCTGGGTTTCATTTTTGCCTTGCTTACTCCCCTATGAGTCTGCTGCAGGCCCTAAACAGAAAAGGCTACTTTTGAGTCGATATGCTCATGCAGTATGCCGTTTTAAAGAAAGTTCAGCTTTAGTTACAATAACTGCATTTATTTCATTGCAAAATGTTCTGCCTCGTGCTTTGTCCCTTTCCATACAATTTTTTTCAGAGACTCTTATCTGCCTGAGATTCAAGAGAGAAACGCCATGAGTTCAGAAACATGCTTTAAGAATATATCCTTTAAGAGAACTGCTCCTTGAAAGCTGTCTTCTAAAATATCTTAATACTTCTTGCTCAACTTAGTTCAATGCAAATAAATTGTTCAACTCAGTATAACAGTGAGATTACAAAGAAAGAATGTTTGCCTAAAAAATGGTCAAAAATAACATGAAGAAACATGTTCCTACCATACCTGTTCTTTGCTTCTCTTGTAGCTTTCTTTTCATCTTGTGGCCAAATAAATAAAGTACATGGAGCATCATTAAAGAACTATGTCCCCTTTGCCAGAATATTTTCTTAGAATTACCTTCCCTCCTATTCCAGAGTCCTACTAACAAAACTCTCATATCGGTGAGCAAATATTCCCTTCTAAACTGGAGTTCTGCTATTTTAGCTCCCACTTGCCAAAGCCAGCATGATTTGAGCATTCCTCTTCATCTAATATCAGTCCCCATCAGATAACCATTAAATGAACAGAGGCTGAAGGGTAGGAGGAATGCTAACAATGCAGATAAAGTCCTGATATCTGGCAGCTGTGAATTAATTCGACCAGATCGCAGCCTAGGAGGGTGGCTGTCAAAGGGAGCAAAGGGTGCTGGGGAGGCTTGGCTTCGTGCTTGCAACTTACAGCACCCTCCCCCAGGCCAGCAGCCTGGCATTTCATATCTAAAGTCACCACAGGAATGAGACAGATTCCACTGTCCTATTTGGCAACTGCTCACCATGGCAAATTAACTCCATATGACTGTAGGAAAAGAAAATAGTCACGTATTTTCACCCACAGGAATGAATTAAAATAACTCTGAGGGAGCCACTGACCCAACTAAGCATTGAGAAAAAGGGTCAATTGACCTCTTAAGCCATTTCATATACTGGTTTTAGACTGAGACTTCCAGAGCCTACTAAGTCTGGTAATGCAAGAGGCATAGCCCTTTGCCCCTGAATACTTTGAAGCAGTCACAACCTATTGCCTGTTTCTAGGTTGGCAGGAGAATACACAGCAGAGCCTCAGGGTATTTAATTTCTAATCTTACCCCTCTGCTCCACTGCTGATCTGTCTGAATAGGCTGCTTTTTGATTAGAATTTACCTTCATCATCAGCAAGAACCCACTATTTTGAGCATCTGAGCCTTGACGCCAAGCTCTGCTCAGTGTGGGTACTCTGTCTTCTCCACTAGTGACTTTAGGCAGAGGAACACTTAGTGTATTCCTGACTTTGACCAGTAGATGGAAGCATTTTTGACTGTGTGACACCTCTAGGTTCCCAGTCCTGAAAAAGAAGTATCTTGGATTTCCAGGAAAAGCCAGTAAGTTGAGTCACCAGACTCATTGTCTGACATAGTTTCTTATTTGTGTATGCAAATAAAAAGAAGTATAAATATTTTGGAATAATCAGGGAAGAAATGAGGAAACATTCAGAGTTTACTTTCAATAGCTGCAACCACCTAGTTCTCTTAAATCCCTCACATTCTTTTAATTAAGAAATGCAAAATGAAGATCATGGTTTATAACAATCTATAGTTTAGAATCAATACAGTTCTTAAATCCAAAGTGATTTATAAATACTCCATCTTTAACCAAAGGCCGGTAAGAGAGGATTTAACATAGTTATTCTGGCCAGATAGCTGAGAAACTGGGTTCTAAAGCAAACTGTCTTTCCACTGAGACCTTATTACTTATTATAGTATCTCCTTTACCTATGTTTCTTAAGGTTGGCCGATTTTAATTTAGAAACCATAGGATATTTTTGAGAGAAATGTCAAGGAGATTGTAGGTTATTACTAATCATTGGCAGTCACTCAAATATGGGGCAGTTATGTGTCTTGACATAGTTGATAATTGGATTGATATTGAGGCTGAAATTTAATCACTCTCTTACTTTCTGAAGCTGAAATTCAAGGCATGTTCAAATAAAGCCTTGAAATACTTCTCTGCCACTGGGGAAGAAAAAAAGCGTACAACCCATTCTTTGAATTATACCAGAAGGAAGATTGGCAGCCCTTGATGGTATTATATGTCTTTTACTAGGGCATTCTCCAGTAAAAGTTCTACCATTCTGTGATAGTTGAAGGTATCCCATGGACACCTTGGGGATTCTGCATAAGGAACAAGTTAGAAACTTTGCTGATATACCCACCTAAATGTGTTCTTTTCAAACTAGGATACACACACACACACACACACACACACACACATATATATATAACACATATACACACTTGTACATAAATATACACATATATGTATAATATATATAATTTACATAAATAATATTTATATATATTTATAGTTTACATATGTAATCATACAAACGCACCCAGAATGAAATACTACACAACCACACAAAAGAGCATGTATAAGGCAAATATGTATTTATTCATCTATCCTAGAGTTGGCCCCAGGTAACTGCCTTGACCTTGAAATGAAGAGTTATATGACACATACGAGAAAGTACAGTACTATTTCTATCCTGTCACTGATTTTCTTTTCCACTTCCTACTGATTTCACTTTTTTTATTTCAAAGACAAACTTTTTGAAGGAGATACGTAACTCGATTTCTCTTTCCTTACTTCTCACTCCTTCAACTTACAGAAATCTCCTTCTTTCCTTTCATACCCTGAGATTTCTTTCATAAAGGTGACCAGAGACCCAGTCATCTCTAAATCTAATGGAGACTTTTCAGTGATTAGTTCCATCTCTTAGCAGCATTGAACTGCTTTGAACATTCTTCCTTTTTCATCAAAACAACCTCTTGTGTTGGCCTCTGTAGAGCACATTCTCCTGGTCTTCCTTATGCCATTTCCCCATATCTCAGAATTAGATCTTTGGTGTTCTCACTGTGCACTGTCTTCCTAGGCCATTTCATCCACATCTATAGATCCACTTACCACCTTTATGCTGATTTCTCATCTATACCTATACCTCAAACCCAGATATGTCTCCTATATATAGACAAGTAAATAAAACTGTGTACTACAGTGTTTTCCAAACTGGAAATTAGTGGGTTTGAAATCAGTTGACTGAATAGAGACCAGCATGTTAAAAATGAAATATGGAATAGAATAGAGAATATCAGAGTACTTCAAATTTATATTGAATAATTATATTTCATGAAACTTTTTTTCATTTGTGTGGGAGCATGGCATTATGATGTTAAACATATTTCTTTATCTGGGCTATGGTCAAAACATTGGAAAGACACTGGTCCACTGGATGTTCCCACACAGATGTTTCAAAGTTAATTCCTATAACACATGTTCAAAGATGAATTCCTTCCATAGCTAACATTATACTCAATGGTGAAAAGCTGAAAACATTTCCTCTAAGATCAACAACAAAACAAGGATGCCCACTCTTGCCACTTTTATTCAACATGATATTGGAAGTCCTAACCACAGCAGTCAGACAAGAAAAAGAAATAAAAGGAATCCAGATTGGAAAGGAAGAAGTAAAACTGTCACTGTTTGCAGATGACATGATACTATACATAGAAAATCCTAAAGATTTAACCACCAGAACACTACTAGAGCTCATCAATGAATTTGGTAAAGTTGCAGGATACAAAATTATATGTAGAAATCTTTTGCATTTCTATACACTAACAATGAACTATCAGAAAGAGAAATTAAGGAAACAGTTCTATTAATAATCATATCAAAAAGAATAAACCTACCTAAGGAGGTAAAAGACCTGTACTTGGAAATCTGTAAGACACTGTGAAAGAAATTGAAGATGACAGAAACAGATGGAAAGATAAACAGATGGAAAGATATACTGTGTTCATGGATTGTAAGAATTAATATTGTTAAAATAACCATACTACCCAAGGCAATCTACAGATGCAATGCAATCTCTTATCAAAATACCAAAGACATTTTTCACAGAATTAGAACAAATAATCTTAAAATTTGTATGAAAACACAAAAGACCCTGAACAGCCAAAATAATTTTGAGAAGGAAGAACAGAGCTGGAGGAGTCACGCTCCCTGACTTCAGACTAACTAATCAAAACAGCATGGTACTGGCACAAAAACAGATACATAGATCAGTGGAACAGAATAGAGAGCCCATAAATAAACTCATGCACTTATGGTCAATTATTCTACAACAAAGGAGGCAAGAATAAACTATGGGGAGAAGACAGTCTCTTCATTAAGAGGTACTGGGAAAACTGGACAGCTACATGGAAAAGAATGAAATTAGAACATTCCCTAACACCATATATGAAAATAAAATGATTAAAGACCTAAATGTGAGACTGGAAACCATAAAACTCCGAGAAGAAAACAGTCAGGACACTCTTTGACGTAAATTGTAGCAATTGTTTAGATACGTTTCCTAAAGCAAAGGAAATAAAAACAAAAATAAACAAATGGGACTTATTTAGGCTTAAAAGCTTTTTCACAGCAAAGGAGACCATCAAAAAAATGAAAAGACAACTTACTAAATGGGAGAAGATATTTGCAGATGATGATATCACTGATAAGGGGTTGATATCCAAAATATATAAACAGCTCATACAACTGAACATCAAAAAAGCAAATAACCAGATTAAAAAGTGGGCAGAAGACCTGAATAGACATTTTTCCAAAGAAGACATACAGATGGCTAACAGGCACATGAAAAGATGCTCAACATCATTAGAGAAATGCAAATTAAAACCACAATGAGATATCACCTCACATCTGTCAAAATGGCTGTCATCAAAAAGAAGACAAATATTAACAACAAATGTCAGGATGTGGAGGAAAGGAAGCCCTCATAAGGGCTGGTGCAAAGGTAAACTGGTGCAGCCACTGTGGAAAATATTATGGTGGTTTCTCAAAAAACTAAAAGAGATAACATATGACCCAGCAACTCCACTCCTGGGTATGTATCCAAAAAAAACTAAAAACACTAATTCGAAAAGATACAGCCCAGTGTTCATAGCAGAATTACTTACAATTGCCAAGATATGGAAGCAACCTAAGTGTTCATCAACAGATGAATGGATAAAGAAGATGCTATATATACATAAATACATATACAACACACAAATACATATATATACACACACACACATACATACATACAGTGGAATGCTACTAAGCCATAAATAAGAATGAGATTTTGCCACTTTCAGCAACATGGATGGTCGTGGAGAGTATTGTGCTAAGTGAAATAAGTCAGACACAGCCAAATACTGTATTATATCACTTACATGAGGAATCTAAAAAATAAAACAGCAAAAAGGAAACAGACTCAAGATATAAAGAACAAACTAGTCGTTACCAGTGGAGAGAGGTAAGGGAGAAGGGGCAATATAGGGGTAGGGGATTAAGAGATACAAACTATTATGTATAAAATAAATAAGCTACAAGGATATGTTGTACAACACAAGGAGTATAGCCAATATTTTATAACTATAAAAGGGGTATAACCTTTAAAAATAGTGAATCACTATGTTGTACACCTGTAACTTACATAATATTGTACATCAACTATCTCAAATAAATAAGTAGATCCTCATTTTTAACCCCAAACCTGTTTCTATTGTAGAAAGTCCTATTTCTAGTCCACTGGTCAGTTACCTACGCCAGAACCTGCAAGTTGCCTTGCAGTCAGCTTCTTCTTTACTCTCACAGACAGTCACAACAAATACTGCAAATTTGGCCTACTAATGTGTTTACAACCCAACACTTTTCTCCATCTCCATTTCCACTGGGTCAAATCAGACCACCACAGTCTTTCTTGTGGACCATGGCAGTTACCTCTAATTGGATGAATGCATGAGTAATGAATGATCACTAAAAAGTAAGAGGTAAATATATAAAATTACTAAAATATAAAAGGTTGAAATAAATTCACAGCTGGTATACCTTTAGCAGACTACCCAGGAATTTGGGTAACACAATGAGTGTTTTCAGACTGGTACCAACCAACACCAGTTCCTGGATTTTATAGTCAAAGAAATACAGAAGAAATTATTGACCATTTCGACTATGGAGCAGGCCTAAAATGGTTTAAGTTCATGTAAAGATAAGAATCCATAGCTACCAAATCCTGATCATCTGTAGCAGCCAGGAGAGCTGCTACCTAAAAGATTAGCAGGGATTTGGGAAAATGCTAATGGTGCTGGTCCCTATTGCTTTAGCAGCACTGAAATTCATGTTTACCTCACCTCGTGAGTTACTTTCTAGGGCTAAGGCTTATCTAAATAAAGCCAAACATTTATCAGAGTACATACAATATAGGCCGTCCTACTTTCCACCGTCATACTTACACAGGTAGTTAATGGACTGAGACCAGATTTTATATCCATTAGGCTAATGAATGAAAATCCTGACTCAGACTCCAAACTAAACTGAGCTATTTTGTTTCTGCTGCCCCCACCCACCATAATGCCAGATTTTAATTTATGGAATAGTAAACATATTCTTATTAGGAGGAAAATGGAGAATGGTTTGCTAACAGTAATCAGGAGTAATATCTGATTGAATTCATATATGGATCCGATATGTGATCCAACCTAAGAATCAAGGCAGTGGAACACTCTACTTAGCCCATGCATACCAGAGTCTAACCAGCTAAACCTGGTGAAGGCAATCCAGCTTTCCCATTTGTGGTTGCCCAACAAAAATTCTCATTCAACCTGGCAAGAGTTTGTGTTATTTCTGAAGACAGCTGACCTTATTGACTTAAACCACAGAGTAAATAAAATAATATCTGATAAATACATAGGCTTCCATAGGATTTCTTCATTGAAGGCTGCAGGTTTCTTATCAATTTATATTAATAATTTGTTTACATTTGTGGAATGGGGAAAATCTACAATTATCAAGATAATTGACTCATAAAATACCCAGCTTCTGTGCCATACAACCGACTGTTCCTGAGGCACTTTTACTGGAGAAGGTGGGAGCCTTGGCTGTTATCAGCGTGGAAGACACTGCTCTTCTCTTTCTGGGTATGGGCTGCTTCCAGAGCCTGTCCATCTCCAGGACAGACAGAAAGGCTTTGTGAGCAGGAAGTGAAGCTGGAGCCACAAAAGCATGAAGCCTGTGGAGGCAGGCGTCGTGGGCTCCGGACGTCTGCAGAAAAAGTTGAAAATAAGCCAATGTGTGAAGAATTGGGAGGCGTTTTGAAGCCCTCTCAAGACATCAAAAGCCAAGTATCACAAGAAAAGGAATAAAGAAATAAAAGCTGCCATTTTTATAGCCTTCTCAGGATTACTACCAATTGCATTTAACCTGAAAATATTTCATTGGATTAATGGTATTCATAACTACAAAAATAAAGAAGACATGTCTTGAAAAACAAAATAAACGTAAAAAAGAAAAGTAAACCTTTTGAGGAAGGAAACCTTTGATAATGAATATTTTAGAATTTCATCAACCTGTTTGACAATGTCTTTTGCCTGACTAGATCTGACAGTAAATCCCAGGAACCTTCACACAGTCACATGTGAACTTCATCTTCAGGTTTGTGTGTTTCTGCATCACGCCTGAAGGTCAGACAGGACAGACAAATTACCCGGAGCAGCAGAGGTGCACTTCTTCCTAAGAGTTGTGCAATGTTGTGATGGATCTAAATGTGGAAATTAAAAAGTGGTCCTAGTCAGGATTTAGAGAGCTAATATATCAACAAAGATTTTGGAAAAGCATTTTCAGGTGGCAGAATTTCAAAAGTCAGGGTAAAAATAGAATCTTTTCGACTCTTTCAAAACCTCCCAAAGTGTCTGTCACTTCCCTGTTTGTGCAAAATGTTGAAAATTTTAAATTTCCATTAAAAGGATTTTAAAAACATGTTTCATGATATGGAGCTGCACAGCTCAGTATGGTAGCCACTGAGCTACCATATGGCCATGTGTGGCCTTGTGTGGCTATTTAAATTCATCAAAATTAATAAAGTTTAAAAATTATGGGGCTTCCCTGGTGGCGCAGTGGTTGAGAGTCCGCCTGCCGATGCAGGGGACACGGGTTCGTGCCCTGGTCTGGGAAGATCCCACATGCCGTGGAGCGTCTGGGCCCGTGAGCCATGGCCGCTGGGCCTGCACATCCGGAGCCTGTGCTCCGCAGCGGGAGAGGCCACAACAGTGAGAGGCCCACATACCGAAAAAAAAAAAAAAAATTATGTACCTCAGTTGCACTAGCCACATTTAGATGCTCTGTGACTACTAGCTACCATATTGCATGGCAATGCAGTGTGGCTAGTAGCTACTATATTGCATGGCACAGACATAAAACATTTCCAACACTACAGAGAGTTCTATTGAACAGCACTGAACTAAAGCAACTTGTTTTGGTGTCTAATAGAGGTCACTAGGTCCAGGTTCTTAATAGAGGGTAGTGTACAGGGAGTTGAGTTAAGGTTTTCTTTTCCTTCCGTTTTTTACTATCAGTCAATAAGAGGAGGCTCTGGGAGCTAGGAGTTTGCCAAACTAATTTAGACATCAAATTTCTTTGTTGACGAACTTCCAGGGCATTGTTTCATGGAGCAAACTTTGGGAAATGTGGATCTGTAGAATAAGAAGTTTGATATCATGGACTATGCCTTACTCATCTCTCTCTCCCCGGTCTGTGTCCAGAATAATACCTCACATATAGTAGGTAAGTACTGTTGGCTTAACAGTCAGGTGCTAAGGCTAGGTGAAGGAGAAAGTGATAAACAGATACAGGATGAGAACCGTCTAGTTTTCAGGCTCCCAAACCAGTTGTATTCTCTACTGGGGCCACCAAATAAGGTAAAACCACCACTCTTCTATACCCTAGCACACAGAACTTTTTAATTTCTACATTTGGATTCACGTCTCTGATATATGCCATTTCACATTTTCATGGTTTGAGAAAGCAGGAAATGTTCTTAAATGTATATTTTCCTGAATTATTATTTAACTTCCTAAATTAATTTTGACTGGAATTTGCTTAGAACTCCAATCTTCCTCACTGCACTGGAAAGAAAGATGTCTACAGGCTCCAAAACTCCTCTGTCTTCATAGTATTGCAGTTTGGACAAGTTCTAATGAAAATTTGATGCTTTAAAAACGACTTAAATTTTCCTTTTAGTGACATATCTTACCAAAAGCTGGCTGGAGCCTGGGAGGCAAGAGAATATCTTTTCCAAGGAAAACCACAGATCCTTCTTTCAAAAAACTCTTCAACGTACCATAGTTTATTTTTCTTTTAACTGAGCCCTTCTTGAAATCCCAGTGCCTTCGTTGTTGTCCTAACTCTAAAACAGGATGAATACTCTCAGACCCTAGTGGGAGGGTAGAAAGAAAATGATGGTGAGAGGAAATTGCCTTGATCTCCACAGAAGCCAGGTGCTAAGCAAGCTCTCCACAGCCTTCCTGTCCTTAGTCTTTGCTCTTCTTTCCTTTGCCCAGATGTCTTCCTCTTTTACATGCAAAGACCCATCTCCTCCAGGAAGCTTTATATCCCCCCTTCTTCTGAATGCCTGTGATGTTCATCATTGGAGCTCCCACTTGGCATGGCCCTTGGTCTTCCTACTGAAGTGGGTACTTCTGTGCCATGTTCTGTCTCCCAGATGAGCTGAATGGCTCTTTAGACCAGAGATCAAGGTTTAGTGACTTTTTTGTTTCTTGAGCACTTAGCACAGTATCATGCAAGGGCCAGTTGTTCAATAAATGATGATAGTAAAAGCACCCTCACATACTGCTTAGAGTAGATAGGTTGTATCCAACCATAAAATTTACATTTAAAATCGTCTAATTTAGAATTTATGGTAATACGTATAACATAAAAGAGTTTGACAAATTAAAGAATTGCAAAAATATATTTTTCATAAATTTAACCTACATTAAAAAATCATTTTAAGCTCTTTAGAGACACTTTGTCACATAACAACCATTGTGATAATGCAGAAGGTAGATAAACTGAATTTACTTCTTTTTTTTCCTCGATAGTATTTCTTTATTGAGAGGTACTTCATGTAACATAAAATTCACCATCTTTAAGTGTACACATCAGTGGATTTTAGTCTAATCACTGTGTTGTGCGTCCGCCAGCACTGATTCCAGAATTTTTCCATTTTCCCAAAAAGAAACTCCACACTCATTAACAGTTAGCCCCAATGTCCCTCAGAAGCCACTAATCTACTTTATATCTGTATAGATTTGCCTACGTGACATTTCATGTAGGTGGAATCATACAATAGTGTCCTTTCGTGTCTGGCTTCTTTCACTTAACATGTTCTCAAGGTTCATCCCTGTTACAGTATATATCAGTACTTTGTTTTTATAGATGAATACTATTCCTTTGTATGGATATGCCCCATTTTGTTTATTCATCATCTGATGGACACTTGGGTTGTTTATATTTTTAGGCTGTTATGACTAATGCTGCTCCAAAAAATTGTGTCCAAGTTTGTGTATGGACATATTTTTTTTTGTTCTCTTGGGTATATACCTGGGAGTGGAATTGCCCTGTTCACTTTTTTTTAACTCTTCATATAAATCTTTGAAATCATACATTTTTATATCATTTTTATCTACTCACTAAAAGAGACCCCTGAGCGATTTCTCTTTGCTAGAATGTTGCAAACCAAGTGATTTTTTTCTGAGAAAGCATTTCTTTAGAAACAGAGTCATAGATACAGAGAACAAACAGGTTGCCAGAGGGGAGGGGGTGAGAGGAAGAAAGAAATTGGTGAGGGAGATTAAGAGGGTCAAGTTGCAAAATAGTGAGTCATGGGTATGAAATGTACAGTGTTGGAATAGAGTCAGTCAATAACTATGTGATATCGTTGTGTGGTGACAGATCATAACTAGACTTATTGATGTGATCATTTTGAAAAATGCACAGAAATATCGAATCACTATGTTGTGTAACAGGAACTAACATAGTGTTGTAGGTCAGTTATACTTTAAAAACAAACAAACAAACTCATAGAAAAAGAAATCAGATTTGCGATTACCAAAGGTGGGGAGTGGCAGGGGGGCTTGTATGAAAGTAGTCACAAGGTGCAGACTTCCAGTTATAAGAAAAATAAGTACTAGAGATGTAATTTACAACATGATAAATGTAATTAACACTACTCTATGTTACATATAAAAGTTGTTAAGAGAGTAAATCCTGAGAGTTCTCATCACAAAGAAAAACTTTTTTTCTGTTTCTTTAATTTTGTGTCTATATGAGTTGATGCATGTTCATTAAACTCATTGTGATAATCATTTCCTGATGTATGTAAGTCAAATCACTATGCTGTACACCTTAAACTTACACAGTGCTGTATGTCAGTTGTATCTCAATAAAACTGGAAGGAAAAAAAGATTCTAATTCAGAATTGTTTCTCCACAAAGACTTCACTTAGTTTCTTGACTCTGCCATAGGGTATCTTGAGAGGACCTAGCCTCCTAGCCTCCCAACACAGCAGGCCTCCTCAGATAAATATGTCATCTGGTTCTACAAAGACAGGTTAGGACAGGTCCCCTAGGCAACCTCCAGCCAGATGGCTGACCCTCACTTCTTCCTAATAGAAAATCTGGAGCTACCACTGCTCTCATCCCATCTTTCTTAGATTCCTCTGCTTCTTGAATCACTGGAGCTATTTGACTTAGTGGCTGGAAAAATAAACACCAGTCCATCATTCGGCACAGTCTTTATAGGAACATTGTTCTGTGACGTGTGTGAGGGTTGTGTGGAGTAGCAAGGTAGAGCCCCTCCTTAACTTCCCATGGTGGCGAGGATCCAGGACCGAGAGGACGCCTTGCTGTGAGTGACAACTTGAAGATGGCTGTGGGAATGAACTGCCCCCATCCAAGTGCCTCTTTCTTCTCTGAATAAGGCTAATTGCTGACCTGGGAAGAGAGAGATGTAAAGATGATCTATAACATGCCCAAGGATGAAAAATTATAGCATATTTCCAAGTTCAGAAAAATAAGTTTGCTCACATGGGTGTCAAAATGGTTTAGCAATGTTTTTCAGCCTTCAGGTATAAAATCATTTAGTAAGTCACAACCAGCATTATTTATACTGGGATGGGATGGGATGAGATGGGATGGGATGGAATGGGATGGGATGGGATGGGATGGGATGGGATAGAATAGAATAGAATAGAATAGAAAAGAAAAGAAAAGAATAGAATAGAATTTTTTAAAATTCTAAAAATATATATCCCCCAGGTAGCAAGCAAGGATAAGTATTATTTCTTCAAACTTTGTCTTAGTTGTATGTGGGGTGTGTGTATGTATATGTGTGTGTGTTACATCTGGGTCATGATGCAAAATGCACTTCTTTCTCTGGATTACCCTCAGTAATGTTTGAAAACCATGCCTCTGTAGAAATCTTCAATTACTTTTTCTTGTTAGCAATGGACATTTGCAAACATTTCTGAACATTTTCTTGTCTTATGTATAAATATCCTATTTTTGTCTAAAGCAAAAGCTAATTACCATTTTTATCATTCCCCTGCAGCCAGAAGTTGTATAAGAAGTATTTGTGGTATCTTTTATATGAAAAGCCAGATGAGGTGTGCTATGTCATTTCAGAAGTAGAGATTTCTGGAATTGCTAAATGATTTTGAGAGAAAACAGAGCTATCAATCTTCTCTACCCTCAGGAACATTCCAAATGGGCTAAAGCATTGTTTTGGAGGTGTGAGTAGGGAAGCCAAGGAAATCAGCAAACAGCATGAGAGCAGGTGTGAACACAAAACATTGCAATGTTTCATCTAGAAAATTCCAGTCTGTCCTTTACATACATTGCCACACAAAATGAGTGGCCTTCAAGAGAATCTTAATATACATGTCTCCTAAGCAATAGGGAAATGTGTAAGTCTCTTTAATGGCATAAAAAAGACAGTAAAACCCATGATGCGTTATGAGCATTGCCACTAAGTTTCCTATTTTTAATAAATGTCCATTATGTGGAAACCCAAAGAAGGAGAGTCCAGTGAACCTTTCTTAATGTACTTCCTTTCTAACCTCAGTTATCCCACCAACTCTTGTAGAACACACATTATAAGCCATTAAAGCTTCACAATAGTAGAACAATCACAGGAACAAGAACATTTTTCCAATGAGGGTCCTGGTTGTATTCTGTGACTTGTATTTCTAGGCTTTAACTCACATCTCAGACACTACTCAACATTCTTAGAAAACCTTCATAGAAGTCTTTCTTCAGAAGCCTCACTTTATTTCTTCTTCTCCTTTCCCATTTTTACTCATTGAAAACAATCTTCAATCTTGACTTCTCACTTATGTTCCAGTTCCAAATTTCTAACACCTGTAAGAAACTTGGATGTCTGGTTGCCCCACCGATTTCAATGTTTCCATCACCCAAACTCTCTCTCTCTCCCTCCTTCCCATATCATCCCATTACATACATCATTGCTTCAGGCAAGAAACCCAAACAGCATTTTGAAACTCTTCACCCACCATTTCAATAGGATCTATTTTTAATTTCTTTGAAATGTCATTGAGATTTGCCCTTTTATCCATTTACACAGGGACCCAATAGTCATGGTTGTAGTCACCTTTTGCCTGAGTTACTGCTATAGCCTCTTCCATTCCTTGTTCAACAGACAGGGAAATTATAGGCAGAAGGACAACTTAAAATTTTATTACAAATGTGCTATGTGTCAAACACTATACTAGTCATAGAAATAACACCATAATGAGCAATACTCAGTCTGTAACATCAAGTTTCTCAGAATATCTTGGCTGCTACCGCTGTACTAGTACCAGATATTCTTAAACATCTCTGCCATTGTGTCACTCTCCTCCATTATTTGGGATTAAGTACAAATGCTTTTGCCTGACTTTTGTGGTCTTTCCTATTTGGAAAGACTCCATCTGTCCACCTTATTTCCCTTAATTCCCTGAGATGCCTCATTTCATGCAACAATCTACACTCCTACCTGTCTCCTTCATGCTCCATATACCTTTTTACTTCTGGTCCTTCCGAACCTTCTTCCCTCCCTCTTTCCACACAAGTTATCCATCCTTCTGAGTCTATTTGGTGTCCACCTTTTCCACAGAGCCTTCTGTGACTCCCCCAAACCAGTTTTTCCTGTTTCAGTCCCTATTGTGCCAACAACTGGAGGATAATTCTGCCTTAGGGCACTGAGTAGTATTAATTGTATCATATGTTTTAGGGTACCCCTACACATCCGAAGTACTTAATATTGGCCCCATACCATCCAGTACTGTGCCAAAACAATAGCAGATATAGATTTCCCCAAGCACACCCTTCCATTTCACCATTCCATGACTTTATTTATGAAATGTTCAGTGACTGACCCCCTGTGCCTGGCCCAGGGTTAAACATTGGAGGTACAGGCATATGCAAACAAATAGATCCTCGTAGTAGAAATAAATACACAGTACAACAGAAGCCCAGAGGAAGGAGATATTAACTCTGAGGAAGTAAAGGACAGCGGAGTCTCCTGAAAGAGTTGCTCTTTCCAGCCTGCAATATCCTTCCTTTCCTTTTTAACTAGCAAATTTTATTCATCCCTCATGAATCAGCTCAAGATCTACCTCTTCTGTATAGCTTCTTATTTTTTGTCAACCAAAGAAGGAATAAAAGACTTAGAGAAGTGTGATGATGTGGCCAAATGATGCACACCTTTTCTTCATATGTTCTCCATGAGTATTTTTATCTTTGATACTTGTTTAAAGTAATTCTGCTTATAAATCTTTTTGGATTTTGTGGTAACTAGATGTAAAGGACAATCTTGGACATTGGCTTCAGGTGTATTAGAGTTATTTGCAGAAATTATTTAGATTCTGTGACCCTCCTTGTCTGTCTTCTTTTACTTTCTTTTTTTCCTTTTCTATTTCTGTACTTAATTTCTTAAAGGCTCTCAGTAGACATAAGAGAGTATATAAAGGAGGTGTTGTGCTCTCCGCCTAGAACAAGTCCCAGACTGTATGGCTAATCTAGTGAGTATGTTTTGAAAAGGTCTCAGTTTCCTTCCCTTGATCACAGGGAAGAGGTGTTTGATCTAACCCACCTAATCTTTCATTTCCAGCCAGTTGTGAAAACATGCTTCTCAGGAGTCCAGACCACTGCAGTGGAAGGGAGTAAATAATCAGGGAAGAGTGGTTAAATATAGATCAGGGTTTAGATTTATAAAACTTCAGCTAGTTGGTCTGGCGGTTCCTCCTTGGAACCCCATCCAGAGCTGCTCTTGTCAGTGGTGTGTGTTTCTTAATTTCTGTTAACCATTTTAGTGTCAGAGCTCTTTATTTTCTCAGCCTTCCTAATAATGTAAATGTTCTGACTTGCCTTTTTTAAAAGAAGGCAAAGAATCCACTATGTCCATTCACATTTATTCAGTAATTGCTCGCTAAATTCCTATGCCTCAGACATTGAAAGTAGATACTGGGGAAACCACAAAAATGATTCAGCTTAAAATATCAGTTTGACATATCACTGGGAAGTTTCCATTGATACAAATTATATGAATCATTTTACCTCTTTTTCTTTCAGAACATTGTCATATAATGTGTGTAGAGGAGGGTATTGGAAACAAAAGCTTTCCTCCTGGTAGGAGTGTAGAATGGCATTTTCAGGGTACTTTGTGATTATCAAAATCTCAAATATTTCTACTTCTGAACCATCAGCTCTACTGCCATAAATGTAGTCTATTGGTATCATCATACAAATAGGCCAAATGTGTAAGAATTTTTATTGCAGCATTGCCTCTAATAGCAAAATTAAACAAATATCTATTAATGGGAATATGTAGACAACATATAATGAAGACATTCAATGAAATACAATGCAACTATTTTTTTTTAATGAGACAGATCCATATGTGTGGATGTGGAAATATTTCTAAGATGTGTTGCTTTAAAAATAATTTATAGCAAACTTTTGAGATGTCATTTATATTTTTTTACAATGCTTTATAAAGACTTTCATCTCCAACCATAATGTAAAAGTAATAGGTCAAAGAACATCGGATTTACCTTCTCTGTCCTAGACCACTGTAAAAATGAACAAAGCATTTTAAAGCAACTGTGTTCACAAATTTGAAGCTTGACAGTGAAGAGCTGCCTGTGATCTTTGAGATGAGGGAAACATGTGACATGAGCTCCACATTCACCAGGGCTTTCTATATCAGGGAACTATACCAACTATGGCACAGGTATATAGATATAGATATAGATTACCCTTGAATTCTAAGCTATGCATACCCAGTGAAAATTCTGGGATAATAGCTACTGATGGGTTGTGAGCTAGATGGAGATTCTGGAGCTTGCACAATACTGAGATATGTTGGAATTCCAACCAACCAGAATGAAGAGACCTTGATGAATACCCTGTGTATTCAGTTGAGACCTTACAAAGGACATACCGTGGAATAGGGCTACTGCAACTTTGCATAAAGGTGTTCCTAGAGTAGCTCAACAAACCAAGCTTTGCTGATATTAAACTGATCCTCCAATAAATTATTTTATTATTACTTTATAATTATTATAGTAAATTTCCAAAATAAAATATAGCACTATTCAAAGAAAGAAAGAAAAAGACTTTAAGAATATAGCATCCTAATATTCAATATATATTCAAATAAATTACTAGACATGTGAAAAAGTATGAAAATATGACTCATAACCAGGAACTGAGAACAGTAAACAGAAAAGGCCCAGTGATGATACAAATGTCAAATTTAGGAGAAAAATATTTTTTAAAAGAAAGAAAATGAAAATATAGATCTAATGAGAGAATAGGTGGAACATTTCAGCAAAGAGGAGAAAGACACATACCAAAAAAAAAAATCTATTAGAACCAAAAAATACAATATCTGTAATGAGAAATACAGTACATGAACTGAATAAAAGATCAGAAACTCCAGGAAAAAGTATCAATGTCCTTGAAAATTGTTCAATATAAGCTATAAAATAAAGCACAGAAAGACTGAAAAATATAGGCACACAATGACTTGTGAGACAGTATAGAGCAACCTCTAATGTGTGTAATTGGAGTCCAGGGAGAGGAGTGATAGATTGACGCAAAAGAAGAAATTTTTTGAAAAAATAATGACTAAAAAGTTTTACAAATTTTAACATATCAACCCACAAAATTTAAAACGTTGACAAAACCAAAACAAAAACAAAAACCCTACACCTAGGTACATCATAATTAAATTGATAAAAATCTAAGACAAGAGAAAATTGTTAAATTGATAAAAATTTAAGACAAGAGAAAATTGTTAAAGACAAGAGAGAAAGACACAACACATTCAGGGGAAAGACAATAAACACGGACTCCGCACAAACAATGCAAGCTACAAAACAATGGAAATGGCATCTTTTAAGTGCTGGGGTAAGAAAACAACCCTTCCACCTGAAATTTCACAATCTGCAAAAGTATTCTGCAAAAATGAAGGCAAAATAAAGATATTTTCAAATAAAGAATAGCTGACAATGACAACATTCATAACTAGGATAACTACACTACCAAAGAAAAAATGTTCAAAGAAGGTCTTCAGTCTAGAGGATAACTGATGCTAAAAGGAACTCAGGTATTAGCAAGGAAGTGAAGAGTGCCAAATATAGTAAATATTTGGAAAAATATTACAGACTTCTTCCTTTAGTATCTTAATTTATAAGACTATTTAAAGGGAAAAATGACCATGAGGTGTTTAGTTTTAACACAGATAAAAGTAAAACATGTGACAAGAAGCACAAAGGATAGAGGATAAATGTTTTAAGGTTCTTACATTGTATGTGAAGAGATAAAATTCTAATTTAAATTAGACGGTTATAACCAGGCACTATAAAACTCTTAGAGGAAATCACAGGAAGAACACTCTTTGACATAAGTCACAGCAAAATCTTTTTTGACCCACCTCCTAGAGTAATGGAAATAAAAACAAAAATAAACAAATGGGACCTAATGAAACTTAAAAGCTTTTGCACAGCAAAGGAAACTATAAACAAGACGAAAAGACAACCCTCAGAATGGGAGAAAATATTTGCAAACGAATCAATGGACAAAGGATTAATCTCCAAAATATATAAACAGCTCATGCAGCTCAATATTAAAAAAACAAACAACCTAATTAAAAAATGGGCAGAAGACCTAAATAGACATTTCTCCAAAGAAGACATACAGATGGCCAAGAAGCACATGAAAAGCTGCTCAACATCACTAATTATTAGAGAAATGCAAACCAATGCAAAACAAAACTACACCAGTCAGAATGGGCATCATCAGAAGATCTACAAATAACAAGTGCTGGAGAGGGTGTGGAGAAAAGGGAACCCTCTTGCACTGTTGGTGGGAATGTAAATTGATACAGCCACTATGAAGAGCAGTATGGAGGTTCCTTAAAAAACTAAAAATAGAATTACCGTATGACCCGGCAATCCCACTACTAGGCATATACCCAGAGGAAACCATAATGCAAAAAGACACATGCACCCCAATGTTCGTTGCAGCACTATTTACAATAGCCAGGTAATGGAAGCAACCTAAATGCCCATCAGCAGACAAATGGATAAAGATGTGGTACATATATACAATGGAATATTACTCAGCCATAAAAAGGAATGAAATTGGGTAATTTGCTATACAAATTACCCATACGTGGTTGGACCTAGAGACTGTCATACAGAGTGAAGTAAGTCAGAAAGAGAAAAACATATTAATGCATATTTTTGGAATCTCGAAAAATGGTACAGATGAACCGGTTTGCAAGGCAGAAATAGAGACACAGATGTAGAGAACAAATGTATGGACACCAAGCGGGGAAAGCGGCGGGGGGAAGGATAGTGGTGGGATGAATTGGGAGATTGGGGTTGACATATGTACACTTTTGTATAAAATAGATAACTAATAAGAACATGCTGTATAAAATAACTAGCTAAATAAATAAGACTGTTATAAGTTGATAATTCATGTAACTGCATGACCAACCACTGAAAATGAAAACAGTGACAGCTGAAAAAAAACAAAGAAAATGGAACAGTAATAAATACTTGATTAAAAGATGACAGAAAAAGAGGAAAAACAAAAGAATAAGAAAAATAGCAAAATGGTAGAGTTAAACACAATCATATCAATGATTACATAAATGTAAATAGAGTCAACACTGATTAAAAGGCAAAGGTTGTCTGACTGTATAAACAAGCAAGATTCCACTGTATTAAGACAGTTAAAAATAACAAAGTGGAAAATATTTAGTATGTATATGAAAGAGGGGACATCATAGAGATTGTAAATATTTTGAAAGGATAAAGTAATATTATGAACTGGTTTGTACCCATAATACCAATTCTACAGAAAGTCTCAGAATCTAATGGAAGAGGAAATATTTCCCAACTTGTTTTATGGGCCAATATTACACTAGTATCCAATTTAGAGAAAAACATAAGAAGAAAAAAAAAGATAGAAAAATATTCCTCATGCATAAATCATAAAAATTCTTAACAAAATGTTAGCAAATTAAATTCAGCAATATATCAAAATCATAATGCATCATGACCAAGTGAGGTTTATCTGGAATGCAATATTGGTTTACCATTTGGGAATCAATCAATATAGACCATATTAACAGAATGAAGGCCAAAAATATCCTGCATAGTCATTTTTATAAATGCAGAAAAAGCATTTAACAAAATTAACCACCCATTCACGATAAAAATCTTCAGAAAACTAAAAATAAAGGAAACTTTCTCAACCTGATCAAGTGTTATCTGTAAAAAAAAAACCTACAGCAGAGCACAGGGAATTTTAGGGCAGTAAAACTGTTCCATATGATACTATAATGGTGGGTACAGGACATACGTTTGCCAAAATCCATAAAGTGTACAACAGAAAGAGTGAACTCTAATGTAAATATGGACTTTGGTTAATAATAATATGTCAGTAATCATTTATCAATTGTAACATAAACATCAGATCTACTGCACTAGTGCAAGATATTAAGAATAGGGGAAACTGGGAGTGCGGGAAGGAGAGCGTATAGGAACTCTCTGTACTTTCTGCTCAATTTTTCTGTAAAATAAAAAGTGCTCTATAGAGTAAAGTCGATTTTTCAAAAGCCTACAGAAAAAAATCAAACTTAATAGCGAAGCATTGAATACTTTCCCACTAAAAGGGGAAATAGGGCAGGGATGTCCACTCTCACCATTTCTATTCAACTTTGTGCTGGAGGTTCTCGCTAGCACAATCAGCTAAATAAATAAATACCTAACATAAAGATTGGAAAGTAAAAGAATACTGTCTTTATTTGCAGATTACATGGTGATGTACATAAAAAGCCCTAAGGAATGTACGGTAGGACTCCTAAACCTAATAAATGAATTTAGCAAAGTCATTGGAAACAAGTCAAAATACAAAAATAAATTGTATTTTATGTAAGCAATAAATAAACAAAAGACATAAGATATTAAAATTCCATTTACAGTAGAATCAATAAATACATATTATTTTGGAATAAATTTAACAAAAGGTGTTTAAGGGCTCTACAATGAAAACTATTCCAGCAGGCCTTTTTGAAGAAATTTTGACAGACTGATTCTGAAATGTATACCAAATTTGAAAGGACTTAGCCAAACAATCTTCAAAAAGAAGAACAAAGTTAGAGGACTTACATTACATGATTGCAAGATGTACTATAAAGTTATGATAATTGAGACAATGTGATATTGACATAAAGGTATAGACATACAGATTAATGGAACCAAATCAGTAGTCTAAAAATAGCACCAGTGTATGATCACTGTTTTTAAAAAGGCACCAAAGTAACTCAGAGAAAGAAAAGTCTTCAGAATGTCATGCTGGAAAACTGGATAATGTATTTTAAAAATGAACTTTGACCTCTATCTCACAGCACACTCAAAACTTAATTTGAGATAGATCATAAACATAAATATAAAAGCTAAAACTTCTAGGGCTTCCCTGGTGGCACAGTGGTTGAGAGTTCGCCTGCCACTGCAGGGGACATGGGTTCGTGCCCCGGTCTGGGAAGATCCCACATGCCGTGGAGCGTCTGGGCCTGTGAGTCATGGCCACTGAGCCTGTGCGTCTGGAGCAGGAGAGGCCACAACAGTGAGAGGCCTGCGTACCGCAAAAAAAAAAAAGTAAAACTTCTAGAAGAACACAGAGGAATTTATCTTTGCAAACTTGGAGTAGTCAAAGCCTTTTAGACAGGACAGAAAAAGCACCATAAAAGCAAGATAAATTATACTTCCTTAACATTAAAAAATTCTTCTCATAAGAAGACAATGTTAAAAAATGAAAAGGCAAGCCATAACCTAGAGGAAAATGTTTGTAATACATATAATGGAAAAAGTGACTTGTGTCCAGAAAATATAAAGAACTCTTACATCTTAATAATGAAAAGACAACCTGATTAAAAAATGGTCAAAATAATTACATAGGGGCTTCCCTGGTGGCACAGTAGTTGGGAGTCTGCCTGCCGATGCAGGGGACGTGGGTTCGTGCCCCGGTCCAGGAAGGTCCCACATGCCACGGGGCGGCTGGGCCCGTGAGCCATGGCCGCTGGGCCTGCGTGTCCAGAGCCTGTTGCTCCGTGGCAGGAGAGACCGCAGCAGTGAGGGGCCCTTGTACCAAAAATAATAATAATAATAATTGAATAGACACTTCACAAAAGAATGTGCAAAATAACCACTAAACACGTGAAAAAGTAATCAAAGTTATTCATCATCAGGAAAATGCAAATTAAACCCAAAATTATATATCACTTCATACACAATAGAGGCTCTAAATGTTGGTGAAGATATGGAGCAACTGAATTTCTCATACATTGTTAGTGGGAGTGTAAAATGATACAGACATTTTGGAAAACCAGCAGTTTCTTATAAAGTTAAAATACATACCCTTGGACCAGCAATTTCACTCCAGGGACAAAGACATATGTTGGCCTAAAATACTTGTCTATGATTGTTCATATCACAAACCAAAAACAATCCAAATATCCATCAAGAAGGAAATGGATAAATAAATTGTGGTATATTCATATGATGGAGCAATAAAGAGTAATGAGCCACTGATGCATGCAAGAAAATGTACAGATTTCAAAAACATTTTGTTAAGCAAATGAAGCCAGACGTAAAGGATACTTTATGAAAAAGATACTGTATGATTCCATATTTTTTGAAACCCTACAACAGGTAAGGATTTGGTATTAGAATTCAGAGGATGGTGGCTTGTGATGTGGGGCTAGAGCAGGATTTACTGGAAGAAGCATGATGGAACTTCCTGGAGTAGTAATATTCCATATCTTGATTCATTTGTGGGGATACACAGATGTATATATTTATCAGAACTCACTGAACTTACGATACATGCATTCATCTGCATATAAATTACACCTCAGTGTATAAAGGACAAACGTTTATACAAATGCACATCCCAAGGAGGGGATAGAAGAGAAAAAAGATTTTGTTGGTTTATTTTTTTTCCTTACTGCATCCCAAGAAACTAGAAGAATGGTTAGTACACAAAAGGTACTCAGAAAATATTAATTCAATGAATGAAGTGATACATATGAAAAAATTTGAATAATGAACAAAAAACTGTTAATAGTAGTTACCTTTGAAAGTCAACCTAATAAAAGGGGGATGTTTACTTCCAGCTTTTCATCTTTCCATCCAGTCAATCCTGAACACATATTACACCTACAGATGTGCACACACACAGATACACGCATGGTTTCAAAAACTCATGTTACATTTTTGCATGTTTTTTTTAAAGCTAAATTTTGGCAAAAATTAAAATGTCTAGCACCTAATGGAACCCAGTGTATTTTTGTTGAATACATGAATTAATAGATAAATGATGATTTTCCAAATAATATAAACCATTTGAGTTTTTAATAACTTCAGGTCCTCTTTATACAGTTCAATGTGTGTCAAAGGCTGAACTAAAAATATCATAGTACCTGTTAGCAACAAAATTGGCTATCATTGACAAAGAGTATCAGGGAGATTAATTGCTGCTGATCTTCTCAGCAACTCTGCAAAGAGGATATTATTATCTGTAGTTTACAAATGATAAAAATTGAGGTCAGGGGAGCTAAAGATTTGTCAGGATTCTTAGGCACAGGGAGTGGCTAATTCAGAATGTGCTGCTACATCTGATCCCTTAACTTATACTTTTTATAATGAATTTCTTTGCTTCTTATGTGTCATAACTTAAGAGGAAAATAAAAAGTCATATTTTTAAAAGGCAAAATAAATTTATAATATAGCAGCCAGAAAGACTGATTTTGGGAGGAAGAGAGTCACCAGGAAGAAGAGTTGCTAAATGGTAGGTACAGAATCTGACTAAGGGGTAGGCCAGCTTGACTGCTGCTTAAAGAACTGACTTGGGGGCATTGAAATATCCATGGAATAAATTAGAAATGAGTTGCTTGCCAAGTTAGATTTTCTCAAGTGGCTTTTTATGTTACTATGGAAATGCAAATTTGTACAAATGCAGCTGAAGCCGATAGAGCTTCAGATGGAAATGTAAGCGAGTCCTCACTAGCACGAACACGCCTCTACTGAATAATTTTGCAACATGCACATGCAATTGTAGTCAGCCAAAAGACAGCAGTAGCTGGCAGCTGAAGCTCTGAGATCAAACATTTGCACAGCACAAGGCTGTTCACAGGACTGAGGAATTTCCTTCATTATCTAAATCTTTAATGAGCTTGCCAAGAAGTTGTCTGGTTTGGATAATCACAGAAGAACAGAAGAGAGAATAAGAGCTATAGGAAAGCAGGAAACTTTTGTCTGCTCTTATTTTTCAGACTTTTGACTCTGCTTTGGGCAGCAAAGTGAATCAACAAATGAATTTATCTCTGTATACATCTTTTGTTAATGGGAAATCAGAATCTTCCTACCCCTTTAAGTAAATGTTGAATAAATATCTAAAAATTCATTTTGAAATGGAACCAAATTATTAGTCTGGAGACACCCATGTGTCTAGGTCCAGGCTTGGCTATGTTTATATAGTCTTTCTTTTTACCCTTTTCATCATGGAATCATGGCGGGGAAAAGGCAAAGAACTCCCCTAAGATTAGGATTATCTGAGGAAAAACAAAAAGTACAATCTTAAACCACATTTTTAAAAGACCATACAATTTTGAGTGGTACGTACTAAATGCTAACCTGAGTATGGAATGTAAACATGTTACAGGAATTCAGACATCAGGCCATGTGCCAGTGGCAGAAAGGAAAGAGTTTGGTTTGAGGTGGATCTTGAGCTGCACTTGAAAAGTCAGTAGAATTTGGGACAGAGATGAATACTAGACACAGGTAGAATGCTACTAAAGAACTATGGTATCCCATTGTTTCTTCCTTTTACCTGCTCTGCACCATCCCAACCATCCCCATAACTCAGTACCTCTCAACTTTGTGTATGTACATACACACACACACACACACACACACACATGTTCTTACCTTGAAAGAAGATTTTTAGCAAAAGTGTATGACTGGCTATAATAGCTACTTTTACATCAAAATTAACTCAGTAATTTGCAAGAGCTTCTCACAAATATTAGTCCTTACTGAAAAGCAGAATTGTAAAAAATAGTGAAGACAAATTTTTCATCCCTTGGATTCTTCCACAGGCATAACTTCTCTTCAAACATCAACACAGGGGAAAGTTTACCAAAAAGTTCCTATTCAGCTTGGGACAAAATTAAAATGCTGTCCATTTGGCACCTGCTTGTAATGGAAGATGCTAGCAGCTATGTTCTGAAAGAAGACTTCTGTGAACAAGGACTTGGCCTGCCTTCAGTCCTTCAACACTATCTGTAGTAGTAAGAGTAGAAACACCAGCATCACTCATTAGGTAAAACGTGAGGTTTTCTGTTGTTTCTTCAGCAGTGAACCAGATGTTGGCATGACTCTTTCTCTCCTTGGCTGGTCACGGAGAAGTCTTATTTGGAAACTTTAGCACATATAGAGGGACCCTTTGTTGGTTAAGAGAAAAGAAGCTGGAATGTTCATTTCTGAGTTATTTCTATTTCTATATTGTGGTAGGTTACTTTCCAAAAAGATTATTATAGGGATAAACCAGTCTTTAACTTTTGAAATGACGAATCACACTTCTTTTAAGCCTTCTTTTCTTAACTCCATTTAAAAATATAATCACAGCAGTATAATTGTACATTTAATGATGTAGCAAAAGTCACCTCCAATCTGCAAAATTACTTCAACTAATATGGAGGAGAGAGAATAGGTAGAAACAATCCTTGATCTTACCATAATTTAAAAAGAAAATGTAATCACATGCTAAGACATGCGTCAACCATGCAAATGGTTTTTATAGATATCCACTGGTGAACAGGAAGTATTAAAAACTCTAGGAAATATTCCACAAATATTTTACTACCCATGAACAAGTTTTATGAAAATATATACTTACTCTTTATACCTATCCTAAATTTTATAAGGCCCTGTCTTTGTAGGCATTCCAATTTTTATAGTGATTATAAGTGAGATTATAAGTAAATGAAGACTTAAGAGAAAGAGATAGGTGAGAAACAACTTATGAAAAAGAGGATGACTTAAAAGACAAACTATGGTTCTGGATTCATAGTAAAGCTACAAAAATAATTTTAATTTTATTTCAGAGTGAAACCCCAAACCAGCATGAGTTATATAGCTATGTAGAACTAAAGTTTTGAAAAAATATATGGTATGTTTTATAAATACAAAGAACAAGTAAAATTAAGGTGTTAGAGAAAGCCTCCTGAAACACTGATAGAGTGATCATTCATTCTAACCTGTATTGACTAATCCACTATAAAAGAAAAATGATGCTGAGAATATAATAATTATTATGGGAAACTTTCATAGCTTTACATTGAAGAGAATTTATGGTTGTAAAGACTTCTAGAGCAAACCAGAAAAAAAAACCCATAGAAATTACATAAACAAATCAAGAATTCGGGGAAGATTTCTGCTCATGGTTGGAATGTATAAATTCATGAGACTATCACTGTCACTCTAACCATGAGAATAAGCCAGATAAGCTACAAAATTATAGCTTAAAAAACCCATCATAAAAAGTAAATAAATGGACCTAATTAAACTTAAATCTTTTGCACAGCAAAGGAAACCATAAACAAGATGGAATGACAACCCTCAGAATGGGAGAAAAGATTTGCAAATGGAGCAACTGACAAAGGATTAATCTCCAAAATATACAGGCAGCTCATGCAGCTCAATGTCAAAAAAACAAACAACCCAATAAAAAAAATGGACAGAAGACCTGGATAGACATTTCTCCAAAGAAGACATACAGATGGCCAACAGGCACATGAAAAGATGCACAGCATTGCTATTTATTAGAGAAATGCAAATCAAAACTACAATGGGGTATCACCTCACACTGGGCAGAATGGCTATTATCAAAAAGTATACAAATAATAAATGCTGGAGAGGGGGTGTATAAAAGGGTGCAGCCACTATGGAGAACAGTTTGAAGGTTCCTTAAAAAACTAAAAATAGAGCTACCATATGATCCAGCAATTCCACTCCTGGGAATATATCCAGAAAGGACGAAAACTCTAATTTGAAAAGTTACATGCACCGCAGTGTTCATTGCAGCACTATTGACAACAGCCAAGACATGGAAGCAACCTAAATGTCCATCAACAGAGGGATTGATAAAGTAGATGTGGTACGTATATACCATGGAATATTGCTCAGCCATAAAATGAATGAAATATTGCCATTTGCAGCAGCATGGACCTAGAGATTATCATACTAAGTGAAGTAAGTCAGACAAAGACAAATATTAAATATATCAAATATATTTGATATAACTATCAAATATAAGTGGTATCACTTATATGTGGAATCTTAAAATATGATACAAATGAACTTATTTACAAACCAGAAATAGACTCAGACATAGAAAACAAATTTATAGTTACAAGAGGGGTAAGGGAGGGGGTAAATTAGGAGTTTGGGATTAACCGATACACACTACTATATATGAAATAGGTAAACAACAGGGACCTACTGTATAGCACAGGGAACTATACTCAATATCTTGTGATAACCTATAATGTAAAAGAATCTGAAAAAGAACAAATATGTATAGGTCCCTCCATATTGCTGAATGAGTCATCTTAGAAGTGTGTCAACTAACTACAGGTGATTTACCCCAGCTGATGCTACATGGGACAGAAAAATTTCTCAGATGAACTCTGCCTCAATTCCTGACCAACAGTATCATTTTTTTCATATGGGATACCAATTGACCTAGCACATTTATTAAAGGGACATTTTTTTATCCATTGCTCTGAAGTGCCATCCTTGCCATAAATCAAATGTCCACAGGTGTGAATCTCTTTCTGGATTCTGTATTCTCTTCTATTTGTCTATCCTCACAAAATGTCACCTGCTATAATTACTCTATCTTTAATTCTTGATTTCTGGTAGTGGAGGCCACCAAGTTTATTCTTTCAGATTGTCTTGGAAATTTTTGATTCTTTGAATTTTCATATAATTGTAGAATCAGTTTGTGTAGAGGTCTCTCACATCTTTATTGAACTGTTCCCTATATAGTTTTTCATGTAAATGGCATTTTTAAATTTTAATTTTAACATTCTCACTGATGGTTACTGGTAATGTGAATATAATTGATATTTTAAAACTTTGAATTATATCCATCAACCCTGCTAGCTCTTACTTAATTCAATTGCTTTTCTGTATATTATTTTTAAGTGTTCACAACTATGTGAACCTACAATTCTATAACTTTAGCAGTTTTAATAGGTATATAGTAACATCCCATTGTAGATTTAATTTGCATTTCTCAATCTTTTGTACCTTTTTACTGCTGAGTAGCAAGCATTCTGTCATATGGATATACAACTGCTCATTTATCCATTTCTGCTAGAGGACATTTTATTTATTTCTCGCAACATTTATGTATAATTTTCTATAATTGCTATACGCTTATTATTTTTTGTGAACATGAGTTTTTATTTCTCTTGATAAATACCTAGGGGTGTGATTAATGTGTCATGTGGTAATGTATATTTAACTTTTAAAAAAATCTTTATTGGAGTATAATTGCTTTACAATGTTGTGTTAGTTTCTGCTGTACAACAAAGTGAATCAGCTATATGTATACATATATCCCCATATCCCCTCCCTCTTGATGTATGTTTAACTTTATAAAAAATTGCAGCATTGTTTTTGAACAATGTAACATTTCTTATTCTAACCAGCAATATATAGGAGTTGCAGATGTTCCTCCATCCTTTTACTTTAAACCTATGTGTCTTTATATTTAAAATGAGTTTCTTATGGGCAGCATATAATTGTCTCTTTTAGTACAATCTGACAGCCTCTGCCTTTTAATTGGGGTCTTAAAACCATTTGCATTTAATGTGATTATTGATAAGGTTGGGTTTAATTTATCATCTTGCTGTTGTTTTCTGTGTTCTTTTAGGTTAGTTGCATAGGTTTTGTTCCCTATTTTTTCCCATTGTTGGCTTATTAGCTATAACTCTTTGGTTTTGGCTTATTTTAGCCATTGCCTTAGGGTTTATAGTATATGTCTTTAATTTATCACAGTCTACCTCTAAGTAATATTATACAGTTTCCTATATAAGAACTTTATAACAGTATATGCTGTGCTTCTCTCAATACCTAAGGTCGTCATGTCTTTCCTTTACTCCTATGCCCCAGGTTGATCTCTATGTCACTGGATTTCCCATAGTCCAGAACTGTGTAGTAAAGAATGTTCAAAGGCTATTTCAGCATTATTTCATTTGTTTCAGTTTAATCTATGATTAAAATTTTGATTATGCTTAATATTGCCCCCTCTACTTTTCCTTATGCTACTTTAGAGTCTATGTAAGTTAGTTAGACAACATTACCCTGAAGTAATTGGTATCAAGTTCCCTTTCTCCTGAGCTAGTTATAGTTTTGAGAAAATATGGAAAGGATTCTAGGAAGTATTGTAAATGATCAAAAGGATAATGAACTGATACCAGTTTAACATTTAAGTTGTAATATTTTATAAGTAATTAGAAAAGATTTTATTTTCTAATTTCTAAGTATAAGGAAACCTTTACTTTGCAATCTTGGAGTATTTATTTTTAAAAGTTTATAAAGTATATAATTAGCTAGACTTATTGTTGTGATCAGTTTACAATATATAAAAATATCGAATCATTATGTTGCATACCAGAAAATAATGTAATACTATATGTCAATTATACCTCAGTTTTTTAAAATATATGTATATATTTATATAACTTTGTTTGTTGCCTGGGTTAATTTCACACCCCATATATCTATTTTTTTAATTGAAATGTTTTCTTCAATTCAATAAGACTATTGAATTTGTTTTGTCTGAATTTGACAGTGTTGAATTCGATATTGTCTATCACCCTAGCTGTTCAATATCACGTTTTTTAAAAAGTGACTAATTTTGACTTCAAGTAATTTTAACAGCATGTAGACATATATTATGACAACACAAATATTTTGCTTAATAAAATATTAGAATTTTTTCTTCAGCATTAAATATAAGCTGAATGAACAAATGACCTATTTTAATTTAACTTGAAATGAGACCCAGATTGTAAATACCATCATGTGTATAATTTTCCAGTTATAATAAGGTGAGTAGGGTTTTTCTGTCTACTTTCAAAATTAACCTCAAAGTATTTCTTTTGCCTACTGAATTGTTCATACTAATTATTAAATAAAAGACTAAGTTTTCTCTCTATACCATAATTCCCCAGAAATGCTCATGTCTGAAAGGGAAATGTTACAAGACAAAAATAAGATTTTTTAGGCAGTGTAATGTCATATGGTGAAATTTCCATGAAAATATTTTCATAAGTAATGAAAGAAATATTATGAGCAGGTTCTTAAGCATATTCCTTGGGAGATGGTTTAAAAGGTATGAGAATGCTAAGGATACTCCAGAAAGGACTCCCCTTTTCCCAATATAAGCCTGGTTTTATTTTCAATATTTTAGGTGCAATTCCACTATCAAAAGTCACCTTGACTCTTAAAAGTCAAGACAAACACATTTTATTAAAAGCGAAGTATTTCTTGAAAAAATATTATCGCTTTAAAAAAGCTGGCATTTTTAATGTAAAGTGGAGATTGTTTTAAAGGATCACAAAGTCTGATGAATGAACTCTTAAAAATTGTAGCCCGGTTTGTTTTAAAGAAAACATGCAATTGACCAAGATTTAGGCTATGATTGAGGAGTCTTAGCAACTTGTATACCTAAAATAGATGGAAAACAAATGAGAGGACATCAAACACATTCTCACCACAGGGTTAACTAAGATCAATCATATATATCATTCCAAACCAAAGGATAATGGAATCATTTATTGTCTGCAGACATATATCAGGGTGCAGTTTGATGCTTGATCCTGGGACTATCAGCAAGTTGAAGTTTGGCTCCTGAAATGGGCTCCAGATCAGCCAATCCATAATTATTCATTTAACCTGTCAAATCATTGACTCAACTAAACAAAGCCTTGATTGATAAGTACTGTTACTAAGACTAGTGCCAAAGGTATGCTTAGTTTAAGGTACACCAAGTCAAGACCGAGTCTGTCCTCACAGGATTTGAAACACTGGGCCAGCCAGCCCCTGCTTAGTGAGCTGGTCTCCAATACCTTTCAGAGATGGATTAACTTTTCCAAGAATCCATTTTCAATTGCAGCCTGCTGGGAGACCAAAGGAAGTAGAAGAATCTGTCCCTTCCTCTCAGATTGATTAAAATCTCAGTAAGAGACAGAAGTGATACAGTAAAATCTGTTATCCCTCATGGTTGGTAAGGAGTTTTAGACAATCAAATATTGTGATCAAGAGTCCATGTATGTTTAAAGAATTAGAATGAAAATATAGTCTTAACTCCACATGTCATAATATAAATTATAGTAATATATTTGTAATGATCCAAAAAGCACAATTTTTAAAGGTTATACTCCATTTATAGTTATTATAAAATATTGGCCATAATCCCTGTGCTGTACAATATATCCTTGTTGCTTGTTCATTTTATGTATAATACTTTGTACCTCTTAATTCCCTACCCATATATTGCCCCTTCCACCTTTCATCTCCTGACTGGTAACCAGTAGTTCATTTTCTGTATCTGTGAGTCTTTTTCCTTTTTTGTTATATTCACTAGTTTGCTGTATTTTTTAGATTCCACGTATAAGTGATATCGTACAGTATTTGTCTTTGACTTATTTCACTTAGCATAATATCCTCCAAGTCCATCCATGTTGTTGCAGAATAGCAAAATTTCATTTTTTATGGCTGAGTAGTATTCCATTGTGCATGTGTGTGTGTGTGTACACATACATACATACCACATCTTCTTTATTCATTCATCTGTTGATGGACACTTAGGTTGCTTCATATCTATGCAGTTGTAAATAATTCTGCTGTGAACATTGGTATGCATGTATCTTTTTGAATTGGATATATACCCAGGAGGAGAATTGCTGGGTTATATGGTACTTCTATTTTTAGTTTTCTGAGAAAACTCCAAACTGTTTTCCATGGTGGCTGCATCAGTTTACATTCCCATCAATAGTGTACAAGGGTTTCCTCACCAACATTTATCTGTCTTTATTTATTTATTTACTTATTCTTATTAGCCATCCATTTTATACACATCAGTGTATACAAGTCAATCCCAATCTCTCAATTCATCACACCACAACCCCCACCCCCTGCCGCTTCCCCCCCTTGGTGTCCATACTTTTGTTCTCTACATCTGTGTCTCAGTTTCTGCTCTGCAAACCGGATTGTCTGTACCATTTCCTAGGTTCCACATATATGCGTTAATATACAATACTTGCTTTTCTCTTTCTGACTTACTTCACTCTGTATGACAGTCTCTAGATGCATCCACGTCTCTACAGATGACCCAATTTTGTTCCTTTTTATGGCTGAGTAATATTCCATTGTATATATGTACCACATCTTTATCCATTCGTCTGTCGATGGGCATTTAGGTTGCTTCCATGACCTAGCTATTGTAAGTACTGCTGCAGTGAACATTGGGGTGCATGTGGCTTTTTGGATTATGGTTTTCTCAGGGTATATGCCCAGTAGTGGGATTGCTGGGTCATATGGTAATGCTATTTTTAGTTTTTTAAAGCACATCCATACTGTTCTCCATGGTGGCTGTAACAATGTACATTCCCACCAACAGTGCAAGAGGGTTCCCTTTTCTCCACACCCTCTCCAGCATTTGTTGTTTGTAGATTTTCTGATGATGCCCATTCTAACTGGTGTGAGGTGATATCTCATTGTAGTTTTGAATTGCAATTTTCTAATAATTAGTGATGTTGAGCAACTTTTCATGTGCTTCTTGGCTATCTGTATGTCTTCTTTGGAGAAATGTCTGTTTAGGTCTTTTGCCCATTTTTGGATGGGGTTGTTTTTTTTTTTAATATTGAGCTGCATGAGCAGTTTATATATTTTGGAGATTAATCCTTTGTCCGATGATTCATTTGCAAATATTTTCTCCCATTCTGAGGGTTGTCTTTTCGTCTTGTTTATGGTTTCCTTTGCTGTGCAAAAGCTTTGAAGTTTCATTAGGTCCCATTTGACAGCTTTCTTTTGGCTTCCATTTGCATGGAATATCTTTTTCCATCCCCTTACTTTCAGTCTGTATGTGTCTCTAGGTCTGAAGTGGGTCTCTTGTAGACAGCATATATAAGGGTCTTGTTTTTGTATCCATTCAGCCAATCTGTGTCGTTTGGTGGGAGCATTTTCGGTGTTGAATTTTGTCAAAAGATTTTGTGCATCTATTGAGATGATCATATGGTTTTTATTCTTCAGTTTGTTAATATGGTGTATCACATTGATTGATTTGCGTATATTGAAGAATCCTTGCATCCCTGGGATAAATCCCACTTGATCATGGTGTATGATCCTTTTAATGTGTTGTTGGATTCTGTTTGCTAGTATTTTGTTGAGGATCTTTGCATCTATATTCATCAGTGATACTGGTCTGTAAGTTTCTTTCTTTGTAGTACCTTTGTCTGGTTTTGGTATCAGGGTGATAGTGGCCTCATAGAGCGAGTTTGGGAGTTTTCCTTCCTCTGTAGTTTTTTGGAAGAGTCTGAGAAGGATGGGTGTTAGCTCTTCTCTAAATGTTTGATGGAATTCACCTGCGAAGCCATCTGGTCCTGGGCTTTTGTTTGTCGGAAGATTTT
>NW_020175821.1:4755740-4771814 GCF_003031525.2 Neophocaena asiaeorientalis asiaeorientalis
TGATATGAGTATTGCTACTCCAGCTTTGTTTTGATTTCCATTTGCATGGAATATCTTTTTCCATCCCCTCACTTTCAGTCTGTATGTGTCTCTAGGTCTGAAGTGCATCTCCTGTAGACGGCATATATACAGGTCTTGTTTTTGTATCCATTCAGCAAGCCTGGGTCTTTTGGTTGGAGCATTTAATCCATTCACATTTAAGGTAATTATTGATATGTATGTTCCTATTTCCATTTTCTTAATTGTTTTGGGTTTGTTTTTGTAGGTCCTTTTCTTCTCTTGTGTTTCCCACTTAGAGAAGTTCCTTTAGCATTTATTGTAGAGCTGGTTTGGTGGTGCTGATTTCTCTTTGCTTTTGCTTGTCTCTAAAGCTTTTGATTTCTCCATCGAATATGAATGGGATCCTTGCTGGGTAGAGTAATCTTGGTTGTAGGTTCTTTCCTTTCCTCACTTTAAGTATATCATGCCACTCCCTTCTGTCTTGTAGAGTTTCTGCTGAGAAATCAGCTGTTAACCTTATGGGGATTCCCTTGTATGTTATTTGTCGTTTTCCCTTGCTGCTTTCTTTGTCTTTGATCTTTGCCAATTTGATTACTATGTGTCTATGCGTGTTTCTCCTTGGGTTTATCCTGTATGGGACTCTCTGCACTTCCTGGACTTGGGTGGCTATTTCCTTTCCCATGTTAGGGAAGTTTTTGACTATAATCTCCTCACATATTTTCTCAGGTCCTTTCTCTCTCTCTTCTCCCTCTGGGACACCTATAGTGTGAATGTTGTTGCTTTTAATGTTGTGTCAGTGGTCTCTTTCGCTGTCTTCATTTCTTTTCAATGTTTTTTCTTTATTCTGTTCCACAGCAGTGAATTCCACCATTCCATCTTCCAGGCCACATATCTGTTCTTCTGCCTCAGTAATTCTGCTGTTGATTCCTTCTAGTGTATTTTTCATTTCAGTTATTGTATTGTTCATCTCTGTTTGTTTGTTCTTTAATTCTTCTAGATTTTTGTTAATCATTTCTTGCATCTTCTCGATCTTTGCTTCCATTCTTTTTCTGAGGTCCTGGATCATCTTCACTGTCATTATTCTGAATTCTTTTTCTGGAAGATTGACTATCTCCATTTCATTTAGTTGTTTTTCTGGGGTTTTATCTTGTTCCTTCATCTGGTACATAGCCCTCTGCCTTTTCATCTTGTCTGTCTTTCTGTGAATGTGTTTTTTGTTCCACAGGCTGCAGGATTCTAGTTCTTCTTGCTTTGGCTCTATTTGTCTTATTTTTGATGATAGCCATTCTAACAGGTGTAAGGTGATATCTCATTGTGGTTTTGATTTGCATTTCCCTGATGATTAGCAATTTTGAGCATCTTTTCATGTGACTCTTGTCCATCTGCATGTCTTCTTTGGAAAAATGTTTATTCAGGTCTTCTGCATATTTTTTAACTGGGTTTTAAAAAATTTTTTATTGGACTATAGTTGATTTACAATGTTGTGTTACTTTCTGCTGTACAGCAAAGTACAAATGAACTTATTTCCAAAAGAGAAATAGAGTTAAAGATGTGGGAAACAATCTCATGGTTACTGACGGGGAAGGGGGGAGGGATAAATGGGAGATTGGGATTGACATACACATACTACTGTATATAAAATAGATAACTAATAAGTACCTACTGTATAGCACAGGGAACTATATTCAGTACTCTGTAATGACCTATATGGGAAAAGAATCTAAAAAAGAGTGGATATACTTATATGTTTAACAGGTTGCCTTTTTTTGATGTTGAGTTGTATGAGCTGTTTATATATCTTCGTACACCCATCATTGGTCATATATTTTGCAAATATTTTCTCCTATTCTGTACATTGTCTTTTCATTTTGTCAGTGGTTTCTTTTGTGTGCAAAAGCTTTTAAGTCTAACTAGTTCCTATTTGTCTATTTTTACTTTTATTTCCTTTCCTTTAGAAGACAGATCCAAAAAAATATCGCTATGATTTATGTGAAATAGTGTTCTGCCTGTGTTTTCCTCTAGGAGTTTTGTGGTTTCAGGTCTTGCATTTAATGCATTTTGAGTTTATTTTTGTATATGGAGCTAGAGAATGTTTTAATTTCATTCTTTTACATGAGGCTGTCCAGTTTTCCCAGCACCATTTATTGAAGACTGTCTTTTCTCCAGTGTATATTCTTGCCTTCTTTGTCATAGAATAATTGACCATAGGTGCATAGGTTTATTTGTGGGGTCTCTATTCTGTTCCACTGATCTATGTGTCTGTTTGTTGTGCCAGTAACATGCTGTTTTGATTACTGTAGCTTTGTAGTATAGCCTGAACTCAGCATGATTCCTCCAGCTCTATTCTTCTTTCTCAAAATTATTTTGGCTATTCGGATTCTTTTGTGTTTCCACATAAATTTTAGGATTATTTGTTCTGGTTCTGTAAAAAATGCCATTGGTATTTTGATAGGGATTGCGTTGAATCTGTAGATTGCCTTGGGTAGTATGATCATTTTAACAATACTAATTCTTCCAGTCCAAGAATAGGTATATCTTTCCATCTGTGTGTGTTGTCTTCAATTTATTTCATCAGTGTTTTACAGTTTTCTGAGTACAGGTCTTTTACCTCCTTAGGTAGGTTTATTCCTGGGTGCTTTATTCTTTTTGATGTAATGGTAAATGGGATTATTTCCTTAATTTCTGTCTCTGATAGTTTGTTGTTGGTGTATAGAAATGCAACAGATTTCTGTATATTAATTTTATATCCTGCAACTTAACTGAATTCATTGATGAGCTCTAATAATTTTCTGGTATAAAATGATTATTAACTTTTGGTGCAGTAGATCTATTTATCAGACTCTATGATGAGGAAATAGAGAATCTGTGCTGAGGAAATAATCAGAGACAAAAAATTTCTTTCTCTCCATTGTACATAAGAGAAAAGAGCTGGCCTAAATGCTCAGCAATAGGAAAATAAGTGAATAATGATTATATAAAAGGAAATGTTATTCAGTCATTTACACAGTTCTTAAAAACTCAGAGACATGAAGAAATGTTCATAATCTAATATTTTTCAAAAAATATACTGAATTTAAAAGTATATATTATAATAAATCATATTATTAATATACAGTATACATAACATACATATATTATATTATTAACATATATGAATTATCATGTAATATCTTAATTATAAATTGTATATGTGTATACAGATGTATATGTGTGTGTATGTGTGTATATCTTTGGGAAAATGTACCAGAACAACATTCTCAATCGTTACTTTTAATGTATATTAGTTATTAGTACAGTGAAAGAACACATGCTATATACGAAAGAAATTTAAATTTAAATTAAAAAATGGCATCTTGATATAATGCATGTTTTGTATCCCTATAGCATGTTTTTGTCATTTTTTTTTTTAAGTCCTCAGTTACCTTACACTTCCTCTGGGTTCAGTGTGAGATAAGCTATATTTGCCACCATGTGGGAAATGTTAGGAGAGCGAAGGAAAAGTGAATAGAAAAACAAGCACTGGAGTGTTAGTTTGTTATACTGTGCTACTAAATGGTAGTCTCATATTGTCATTTATCCCCAACATTGCCAGATTTATGAGGATTGGAAAGAATTATTTCTTTGTCAGTAAAATGAGAGTTGAACATTTTACTGGGTAAATTAAGTCAAAAAATTAAATGGGAGTTGTATGTAAAGTCAGGCCATATGCATATAAATATGTAAAGAGAATAAGGTAAAGAATGAGAGAAAATATGTGTACATTGCTTGAAACAAACCAAGTATCAAAACCCCAGTAACTATTATTCCCAGAAGCCAGGTAGTTTAATACTTTCGAGGTTGTATGGTCTGGGCTTTAATCCCAGCTCTGTGACTCAACAGCTGTGTTGTCTGCAGCAAGATGTTTTATATTTTTTAAGCCTTATTTTTTTTAACTATATAATTGCATTTATTTAAAATTTAAAATACAC
The DNA here is from genome assembly GCF_003031525.2 of Neophocaena asiaeorientalis asiaeorientalis. Taxonomy (NCBI): domain Eukaryota; kingdom Metazoa; phylum Chordata; class Mammalia; order Artiodactyla; family Phocoenidae; genus Neophocaena; species Neophocaena asiaeorientalis. The sequence continues at coordinate 4,759,709 of NW_020175821.1, forward strand.
CAACCTAGGAATGTATACTTTATACATTTGGTAAATGTATAAAGAAGCAAAGAAGTTTTATCATAAAATCATGTTAGTGTTAACCTCTAAGGGAAGAGAAAGAAGTGTGAGTGAGAAAAGATATGATCGGTTCTGGAAGAGCAGAAACCTATTTCTTGAAATGGTTTGTGGTTGTATAGCTGTTTCACTTTATAATTCAAAGATTTTTTCTTTGTCTTCGTTTTTAATTGTTTGATTATGATGTATCTCGGGTGTATTTCTTTAAGTTTATCCAGTTTGAGATTTGCTGAGCTTCTTGAACCTGTAAGTCTATATATTTCACCAATTTTTGAAAGTTTTCAGTCATTATTTTTTTATTTTTTTGCGGTACGCGGGCCTCTCACTGTTGGGGCCTCTCCCGTTGCGGAGCACAGGCTCCGGATGCACAGGCTCAGCAGCCATGGCTCACGGTCCCAGCCGCAGCATGTGGGATCTTCCCGGACTGGGGCATGAACCCGTGTCCCCTGCATCGGCAGGTGGACTCTCAACCACTGCGCCACCGGGGAAGCCCTCAGTCATTATTTTTTAAAATACTTTTTTGAACCACATTCTTTATCCTCTTTTTCTGAAACTCTGATAACATGAATGTTAGACATGTTGGTGTTGTCCCACAAGTTTCTGAGACTCTATACTTTTTTCTGTATTGGAGTATAGTTGATTTACAATATATTAGTTTCAGGTGTACAAAATAGTGATTGAGTATTTTCATAGATTATACTCACTTAAATTTATTATAAATTAATAGCTATAATTCCCTGTGCTGTACAGTATATCTTTGTTGCTTATCTGTATTATATATAGTAGTTTGTATCTCTTAATCTCATATCCCTATCTTGCCTCCACCCCCACCACCGGTATGTACTAGTTTGTTTTCTGTATCCGTGAGTCTATTTCTGTTTTGTTAGATACATTTGTTTTCTTTATTTTTTAGATTCTACATGAAAATGATAACACACAGTATTTTTCATTCTCTGTCTGACCTATTTCATTAAGTATAATTCTCTCTAGGTCCATCTACATTGTTGCAAATTGCAGAATTTCATTCTTTTTTATGTCAGAGTAGTATTTCATTGTGTTCTTTTGTATATGTATGTGTGTGTATACACATACATACCATATCTTCTTTATCCATTCATCTGTGGATGGACATGTAAGTTGCTTCCAGCGTGGGGGTGCATGTTTCTTTTTGAATTAGTGTTTTCACTTCTTTGAATATTCCCAGGAGAGGAATTGCTGGATTATATGGTAGGTTTTTTTTTTGCCTTTTGAGAAAGCTCCATACTATTTTACATGGTAGCTGAACCAATTTGCAGTCCCACCAGCAGTGTACAAGTGTTCTCTTTTCTCGACATCCTCACCAACACTTGTTTTTCATAGACATTTTTTTTGTTTATTTTGATAGCCATTCTGTCAGGTGTAAAGTGATATCTTGTTGTTTTGACTTGCATTTCTCTAATAATTAGAGATGATAAGCATATTTTCATGTGCTTGTTAGCTGTCAGTATGTCTTTGAAAAATGTTTATTCAGGTCTTCTGCCCAGTTTTTAATTGGGTTGTTCGTTTTTTTGATATTGAGTTGTATGAGCTGTTTATATATTTTGGATATTAACCCCTTGTTGGTGATATATTTTGGAAATATTTTAGGCCATTCAGGGTTGTCTTTTCATTCTGTCAGTGGTTTCCTTTGCTGTGCAAAAGACTTTATATTTAATTAGGTCCCATTTGTTTATTTTTGCTTTTATTTCTTCCACTTTAAGAGACATACCCAAAACAATACTGCTGTGATTTATGTCAAAGGGTGTTCTGCCTGTGTTCTCTTTTAGGAGTTTTATGGATTCAGATCTTACATTCAGGTCTTTAGTCCATTTGGGGTTTGTTTTAGTATATGACATGGCAAAATGTTCTAATTTCATTGTTTTATATGTAGCTGTGCAGTTTTCCCAGCACCACTTGTTGAAGAGATGATATTTTCTCCATTGTATATTCTTGCCCTTTCTGTCGTAGATTAATTTACCATAAGTGTGTGGGTTTATTTCTAGGCTCTCTATTCTGTTCCATTGATCTATGTGTCTGTTTCTTGTGCCAGTAACATGCTGTTTTGATTACTGTAGCTTTGTAGTATAGTCGGTAGTCAAGGAGCATAATATCTTCAGCTTTGTTCTTTTTGCTCAACATTGCTTTGGCAATTTAGGGTCTTTTGTGATTCCATATGAATTTTTGGATTATTTGCTCTAGTTGTGTGAAAAATGTCATTGGTATTTTGACAGGGATTGCATTAAATTGGTAGATTACTTTGGGTAGTATGGACATTTTAACAATATTAATTCTTCTGATCAGAGAGCAGGGGATATCTTTCTATTTTTTGTATCATGTTCAGTTTCCTTCATCAAAGTTTTATAGTTTTCAGCATGTAGGTTTTTCACTGCCTTGGTTGAGTTTATTCCTAGGTATTTTATTCTTTTTGGTGCAATTTCAAATGGGATTGTTTTCTTGCTTTCTCTTTCAGACAGTTCATTGTTAGTATATAGAAAAGCAACAGATTCCTCTATTTAATCCTGTATCATGCAACTTCACTGAATTTATTTATTAGTTTTAGAAGTTTCTTGGCAGAGAGTTTAGGATTTTCTATGTATAGTATCATGTCATCTGCAAATAGTTACAGATTTACTTCTCCCCTTCCAAATTGGATGCCTTTTATTTCTTTTTCATGCCTGGTTGCTGTGACTAGGACTTCCATTACTATGTATAAAAGAAGTGGCCAGAATGGGCATCCTTGTCTTTTTCCTGAATTCAGAGGAAAGGCTTTTAGCTTTTCGCCATCAAGTGTGAAGTTTGTCATAGATGGCCTTTATTATGTTGAGATGTGTTCCCTACATACCCACTTTGATGAGAATTTTTATTATGAATGGATGCTGAAAAAGCTTTTATTGTATTTATTGAAATGATCATGTGATTTTTACCCTTCCTTTTGTTAATGTGGCATATAACATTGATTGATTTGAGAATATTGAACTATACTTGTATCCCTGGAATAAATACCTCTTTATCATGGTGTCTGATCCTTTTTATATAGTGTTGGATTCTGTTTGCTAATATTTTACTGATTATTTTTGCATCTATATTTATCAAACTTATTGACCTGTAATTTTCTTTTTTTTGTAGTGTCTTTGTCTGGTTTTGTTGTCAGGGTAATAATGGCTTCAAAGAGTGCCTTGGGAGTATTCTGTTTTCTTCAATTTTTTGGAGTACTTTGAGGAGAATAGATAGTAGTTCTTCTTTATATGTTTGGTAGAGTTTGTGAAGCCATCAGTCATGGAGTTTTGTTTGCTGGGAGATTTTTAAATTATAAATTCAATTTCACTACTTGTGATCAGTCTGTTCAAACTGTCTGTTTCTTCCTGATTTGATTGGCAGATTGTATGTTTCTAGAAGTTGTCCATTTCTTCTACATTGTCAAATTTGTTGGCATGTAACTGTATCATTCTCTTATGATTTTTTTGTGTCTCTGTGGTATTGATTGTTACTTCTCCTCTTTCATTTCTTATTTTGTTATTTGGTCCTCTCTCTTCCTGTTGAGGCTGGATAAGGATTTATCCATTTTGTTTATCTTTTCAAAAAATAAGCATTTGGATTCATTGATTTTACTATTACTTTTTTGGTGTTTATTTCTTTCCTCTCTGATCTTTATTATTTCCTTCCTTCTGCTTACTTTGGGCTTTTTATTATTGTTGTTGTTCTTCTTTTTCTAATTCCTTTAGATGGTTGTTTAGGTTAGGTTGTTTGATATTTTTCTTGAGGTAGGCCTGTATCACTGTATATTTCCCTCTTAGAACTGCTTTTGCTACATCCCATAGATTTTGGAATGTTGTGTTTCCATTTTCACTTGTTTCAAGGTACCTTCTGATTTCTGCTTTGATTTCTTCATTGACCTATTGGTTTTTTAGTAGCATATTGTTTAGTCTCCAAGTTTTGCCCTTTTCTCATTTGTCTTTCTGTAATTGATTTCTAGTTTCATACTGTTGTGGTTGGAAAAAATGATTGATATAATTTCTAATCTCTTAAATTGTTGAGACTGTTTTGTGGCCCCACATGTGATATATGCTAAGAACTTTGCATGTACACTTGGAAAGAATGTATGTTCTGCTCTTTTTGGATTGTTGTCCTATAGATATCTATGAAGTCTATCTGGTGTATTGTTTCATTTAAGACCACTGTTTCCTTATTAATTTTCTGTCTGAATGATCTTCCTGTTGATGTAAGAGGGGTGTTATTGATGTATTGATATATTGGGTACATATATGTTTTGAGTGTAATATCCTCTTTTTATACTGATCCCTTCTTTGTCTTTGTTGTACGTTATAGCCTTTGTTTTAAAGTCTGTTTTGTCTGATATGAGTATTGCTACTCCTGTTTTCCTGATGTTTCCATTTGCATGAAATACCTTTTTCCATTCCTTTGCTTTCAGTCTGTGTGTGTCTTTAGCTCTGAAGTGAGCCTCCTGTAGGCAGCATACAGATGGATCTTGTTTTTTAATCCATATTTCCCTGAAATAACTTTTCTAAATCAATGCCAAGCCAGTCTCCTTTGTCTTTTTTTTTTAAAGCAGTTATCTCCTTAAAGCTCCTCCTCTCTGATCTGCAGTGCCCCCTTTATTCCACATGTTTTCCTTTTTTCTCAGTCTTTGGAACAATGGGCACTGTCATGGGTGCTTCGGCCAAGGATGCTATTATGGCCACACATCTGGACTCCTTCTGGGCACTATGTAATATCCTATATGTGCCTTAAAGTTTTTCTAACATTAGTGAATGAGGTTATTGAAATAAAAAATTTATATCAAATGTTATGGTGGATATGTATTTTTTCAATTAAACGATGTTAATCATATAGGTACTATCATGGAAAAAAGGGCCAGCCAAATCTTTTGACAAATAGAAGAGATCTTTACATTGAAAGATTGGGGCCACTGCTTTTAACATCACCACAAGCACCTTTTACCCAGTGTAGAATGAATCATTCTCTTCTGCACCAGCATAGAAACAGCTTCACACTAGAATTCAGATTTATCATTAATTATAGCACTGAAGGATGTGTGGATAAAGGAATGAACTTCAAAACTCTGTGATATCTCATGAGAGAGAATCGCATGTGTTAGGTCCCAGGGATTACCAAAGTGAATGCATGCTGACAACTCATGATTTTGAACATTTTTTTAATTGATTGATGAAAGAGACAATAGTATTACTACCTATTGGACCACTTTTTATTTAGCTTTGGGAATTTGGGACTAGCTACTTAATCTCTTTCAGCCTCAGTTTCCTAACCTGTCATCTGAGCTAGTCTTATTGAGTGTGAAGAGGATAAAGTGAGATTACGTATGTTAAAGTCCCATCCGAGGGCTCTATGCACAATAGATATAATAAACGTAACTCCCCTGTCCCTTTGTTTCCTGTAATAATTGCAGTCACGAGTTGGTGACTGTACCACTGAAGTAATTCCAGGAGAAATGCTAACTCCTCCATTCTAAAAGTTGAGAGTTATCACTTGGGCTATTTGAGTTCCTGGACAGGCAGTTTACCTGAAAGGAGTGTGTTTTCTTACTGGGTCTTACGAGAATGTCCAGAAACAAATTAAAGTCCGTGTTGGCTCATTAACAAGAAAGATCTGACTTTATCTAAACACGTCCTTAACAGTTCTAGTAATTGAAAATGGATCACTTTTTTTGTTTGGTGAATAAACATACATATTTGAAACTACACAAGCATCTCAGTTTCAGAGACAAAATAATTGCCTAAATGTGAGGCCAATGGGAAGATGGGGTGGGGTGGAGGCATTTTCTAATTTGAATCCATCAAACTCCAGGACAGGTTATATACTTACGGCCTTCTTTTCAGTGAGACAAAACTGGTCTGTTTATTTGGTTTATTTAAGTAATTAGTTGTAAAATTAGGTTGGGATTTTTTAAGCCTATGGTAGTTATTCTTTATGGGTCTGGGCCATGAAAAAAAATATTTCTTTAAGTTTTTTATTGGAGAATTGCTTTCTTCAGGTGAGCTCTGGCAAACACCATTAAAATGTATAAATCTAGAATGCTAGGAAGTATAGAAAAGGGGAGGAAATTACCTCAGTTTGGCAGGAGGCACAATGTTACGTTCTTTAATAAAATGCATCCTCTGTCCTGACTAGCCCGATGCAGCTCAGTTGAGCGTTTCATTGTGTTCTGTCACTTAGCCCCGCCAGCCAGAAAAGGCAGCTGACACAGCGTGCCTGAGGTTACAAAGAGCCCATGTGTCCCCACTCCGGTTTTCACATTCCTCAGAAGGTTTGAGGGGAGAGCTGCTTTGTTATTTTTCTCAAGTCCTGTCACAAATGGTCTTTGACAGGCTCCCAGAAGGTCTGAGCAAGAGCTGTTGGAGCTGGTTGGCGCCAGAAGTGCCACATGCCTATGAGGGTGGGGGCAGGGTGGCAGAAAGCGATTCTGTCTGAAGGCACCCAGTGACTGTGGCAAAGAAAATCACTTTTCAGGGGAAAAGCAAACGTCCAGGATCGGAATGGAAGGGAAGTGCTGACAGGGAGGAAGACAAGGCTTGGAAGAGTACAATCACAGGTCACAGAAGCCTCTTGACACCTCAGCTTCTAGCCAAGGGCTACAGTGGTTTCCACAACATTCCTGCCAGACAAGGGGCCAATTTTTGTAATGAGAGAACATTTTTCTAAGTGTGCTTCCACGCATTTCCTCTAAAATTCCCAAAGAGCTTTTTATCTAATAGGTACAATGAGAAGTAAAGTCACCCCTATTTCAGTATCACACTTGGTACATACAGCAGATCTTTCTTATCATTGACTCCAGTGATGATAATCTTGTGCCTGTGCATTTATGCATATTATGACTAGTGCAATTCATGTAATTTTTGATTAAGAATTGAGTTGTTAAATAGTTTCTTAAACGTATTCCATAATTATTAGACTGTTTTTCATGCTTTCTTTTTTAATATATAAGTAACCTACATATTTCTTGTACTCCCTGTTTCAATCCTAGAAGATTACTAAGAGAAGCCAAATCTATACCAGCCTCTGATAAAGTGATTCAGGCAGCATATACTCACTGGATCTCTTCATATCAGCCTCCATACTTACCAGTCTGTTCTCATCTCAGTGTCATTGGCACATGGCAAGAACATCTGAAGGTCACATGCACCCATCCAGGCTCTGGCACACTTCAGAGAAACACAGGCAGTTCTTTTCCTTACCAGTGAATGTGTGTTACTTCTGTGAGTCTCTTCACAGAGGTAACAATCTCAAGAAAGTAAAATATGTACTTGTTTATTATTATTGAGGATTTCATGGTCATAAGAGATATATACAAAGAAGGAGTTGTCATGAGCGTCTCTAATGAGAGTCCCTGCAAATTTGACAAAAGGAAATGATATTTGACAGTGAAGGTGATTAATGGAGCAGTGAAACAGAGGCCAGTAAAATCCATTTCTTCTCTTTTCTCAGGAGAATTAGTAATGAGGCCAGTGACTTTCTCCAGTTCCTCAGTGAAATTTTACCCAACCATGGACTTCTCTCTTAGTCAAAACAAAATAGAACACAGCTATTCAAATTCTTGTTACAAGTGCTCCATTAGGTCTTATGAGGGATCCAGAGAAGGATAATACACCACCCACCATGTAACACCAGAGTCATGAGAGCAGAACTAATGTATGAACAAACTGACCTCCTTTCACTCATTTTGAAAATCTGCTTTATAACAGTGAAATTTGATACAAGGTGAAGCCTGCATCAGCCTGCAGGATGATATCCCTGCATCCATCTGAATCCATATGAATGTATTATGGAAGAGATGGTAGTTGGAATGGGTAGCCTTAAAATGTGGGTGGCATTTGAGAGTTAGAGCTGATTAGGAGGGAATCACAGAAATGGGAACAGTATAAACAAAGAAGTTATGGTGGATAAAGCAGGAGTTTAGAATTGAGCTCTGCCTTCAAATCCTGGTTCTGTCACTTAGCATCTGTGCAAACTCTAGCAAGTCATCTGGCCACTTTGAGCCCGAGCCTGCAAAGAGGGTAATAATGGGGTTGTTTATCTGAGGAAGTGAGATAACTTGTATGATGCTCATACTTGGACGTGACCTGTACCACACCTAGTCCCTCCTCGTAGCACTCATGTCAGGTACACCTCCTTCCCACCTCTCTGACCCCATCTCCTACACTAAGCTCCTCTCCCTGTGATTCAGCCTCCCTCTTTCCCCTGTCCCTCAAGTCACCTTCTCATCCCACCTTGGGACGTTTGCATTCTTTTCTGACTGGGATACTCTTCCCCACATCTTCCGGTTTCTTGCTTCCTTATTTCAAATAAGCTTCTGTTTAAACTTGATCTCTTCAGAGAGGCCTTGACTGATGCTTTGTTGAAAACACCCCACAGCCATCACCCCTACCACCGCTCTTTATCCCCTCTCCCACTTAAATTGTATTTATAGCACTTATTACTATCTGAAATTTCATCCTGTATTTGTTTTCTCATTGTCTGTCTTCTCTCCATAGAATACAGGTATTTGTCACTCTTGTTCAGCACTGTATCCCCAAGCCCCTAGAATAGTGTCTCATCTTGGGTACTGGGTCAGTATTTACTTAATGTTATTATTATTAACGAATGAATAAAATGGTGTAATTGTAAAAGAATTTTGAAAAAAGCAATACAATATAAAATTTACTAAGCATTTGCTAAGTACTAAGTGGAGAGAGATTCTAAACCAATGTGAAAAATAGTTTGCCCTAGATGGGTAAAGAAAACAAAAGCGTAAGAAATCATCATATGCTGTTTCTGTCTTGTTTTCTGATTGGAAGTTAATTAGTGGAACATTCTAGACCGTAACTACAGGAGGAGTGCTGAGAAGGCATAAAACAGGCAGAGGAGACTGGGAAAGCTTCAGCAAGGAAAGGATGGGAAGGCACTGGATGAGGGTCCCCAGGCTGGCGATCAAGCTGTCTAGAGCACTGCTAGAGGTCCTCATGCCAGATCTCATTGAAGCCACACGTGCCACATCTCTGCTGACTGCCTGGTGATGGCACATCCGTGGGTGAGAGGATGGGATGTGAGCCTTTCATGCATTCTGTTTTCCTCATGTCTCCAGCTGGGATCTTTGGGAGTGTGTGTGTATATGTGTGTGTGTTTCTTTTCCTTGGCACCCAAGTCACATCAGTCCGCTCCTGGTACTTGGCAACCCAGCACGCTTCCTCCCACTAACGACAAGCCAGTCTGCAAAACAGAACAACATCTTTGAGATGGGGTGTTTATCTGGGCAGGGCGCAGCCTCTGCAGCCCACAGGGGCCCCTCCTTCAAAGGCATTGCTGAATGGGGCTCACCTGATGAAAGCCCGAACTGTGTATGCTCGACTTGATTTATGGGTAACGGCCAGCTCATTAGGCGCACTGGCCTAAGGAAGCCAGTCGGCTGTGGGAACAAATGTTTGTGTAGCTCTGTGGTGCCCACAGGGCTGTTTGCAGCTTGGGGGCTGGAGCACAAAGCGGGCAGTGATAAGGGGCTCTGGAATCCATTCCTGGCTCAGAGAGCGCTAACTGCCCAGGAGATTGATATCTAGGGTGCAAAGGCTAAAAAAATTAGATTAATTTAGCTCAGCTGTACTCGCTGAAGGATTGGGTTGCAGCTGGTGCTGAAACGTTAACGATCAGACCTCAGAAATCAAGGGGCAAGTCTCAAGTTGGAAGGAAGGGAATAAGATGGATTGCCTCTCAGCACGCCCACTCCCCAGGAAAAGGATAGCCTACAAAGGCAGCCCGGCATTACAGATAAGCCCATGGAACACCAGTGAGAAAGTAAGTTGTGTGTTCCTTGGGATGTGGCATTGGAAATTGGGAGCACTGTCTTCTAACCCTGGGAGAGTCATAGGGACAAACTGCTTTAAAAATAGTCTCAATTTGATCTCTTCCTCCAGAAAATAAAACTGAACAATAACAAATATTTTGAGGTAAACTGAAAAACAAGTAGAATCTCTGAGCTCTAGTATTTTGTTATAAAATATTATTTCCAATATCCCTGATTTTATGATTGTTTCTGTGGCCCTGACTCTTTGTCTTCCAAGTTTTTCTCCTTAGAAATTATCTTCACCTCTAATTTTGCCTACAAAGGTTCTTCACCCTTGCAGTTGGTTCCTAGGTGGAAAGTCTAATAGACTTCAAATTCCACATGAAGTACAAGAAATAAAACATTTTTTCCCCACCATAAACCCATTGCTCTGGGCTACTTTTTAAGGGAACAACTCTTGAGTATACTCTTAGTAAATTATCAACTCTTTTCACCTCATTTGGTAAGGTTCTTTTTAAAAGTTCCCATTTATTAAATACCTGCTATGTGCCAGGCACTATGCAAATGCTTTATGTGAGAATGATTATCCCCATTAATACATGTTAAGAGTAAAAAATTATGCCACTTCCTTTCTCCAAAGTGTACAGGTTTAGATGATAAATTTTGTGCTCGCCCTACATATAATTAATTCAGAGATTAGAGTATGCCTGTGTCATTAACTCAGTGTTCAACCAGTGTTGAAAGAGCGACCCCTGTTAAGGTCCAGCCTATGACATTGACCATGGAAAATGGAAGGAGCAAAATTTCGACGGGTGCAGGCCCTCTCCTCTGAATATTTTCCATTCAGATCGTGAATGCTGTTTTGGGAATAGATTGAGGCTGACACAAAAGAGATCATGAGTTTTAGAAACAGAGAATGGTAAAAAGTGTACCTCAAAAAAAGGCAGGGTCTTTTGGGGAATGCCCTGTTGTGTAGTGGAATAAAGACTTACCTGAAAACTAGAAGACTAGATCCCAGTTCTAGCTCATTCATGGACTAGTCCTATGATCCAAGGCAAATCACTTCTTCCTTAATGTTCCCCGTTTGTAAAACATAGACATCAAATGAGATTACATACAGAAAATTTCACTGAAAATTATGAAGCCTTAAACCCATGAAGAAATTATTTTCCCTAGTTCTACATCTCAGAAAGATCGTGACATTTTCAAAATCACGCATCTACTGAGTAGAGAAGGAGAGAACCGGCACTCATGTCTCCCAATCACCAACTCAGTGTCTCCTCTGTCACATACTCCACATCCCTGCATAACTGGTAACAGTCCAGATCCTTAATGGAACTCAAAGTGAAATCAAGGAAGAGCCACAAACCACTGTTTAAACAGAGCTACAAAATCAAACATTTATAGACGGCAAAATTAACATTCTTGGCTCAAGTTCAGTAGCAAGCAAAAGGGTGCACAACCAGAACTGCTTTGACATAGAAGTTCATGGGATGATGGTCCAGGGATAATAGGAGGTACATTATCTCTCAGAGAACAGGAATCTCATTTAAGTGGCCCTAATTTCAACCAACGCAGAAATATAAGAAGGAAGACTTCTGCCCAAAGGCCACCAGTGGTAGCAAAAAAGAAGCCTTTATTAACCTTTAAGCAAGCTGCACCAGTAGAGTTGTAGTGCAGAAACCAGAATTTAGAACAGGAATTATAAACCCAAATGCCTGGAAGAATGGGAAATTGCATAAGTGAACTAAATGGGCTGGGGGCAAGAGACATCAAAGAGTGTTGAACTGTGGTGAATTAGAAAGAATATGCATGTCAGTACTCAGCTTTCGCTAATTGCAGTCATGTCAGAATGGATGACCAGTGTGTTTGATCTAACAATTTTTCAAGAAAATACAGAAATTGGGGTTCTTATGTGAATCCCCCACTTTTTTTTTAATGCTTACAAGAAATTAAAACCCTTTTCAGGCCAAACAAAACATGGTCTCTGAGCATCATTTTGTGACCATTGTTTTTGAAGAAGGAGAGGAAATAGAAGAGCATTAGAATTAAAAGAGCAAGAAATACATCATGGATTACCAAGGTTTGGAGTTGGGTGAGGAAGGAATGAGGATGGGAAGTTCCAGGAGGAGTAACAGCCAAACCCAGGTTGATTTTCCCACAGGCATCCATGTCCAACTGTGACAATGAAGAAGCTACTTTAATTTCAACTTTAATGACTCACTTTTTTTTTTTTTTTTT
>NW_020175821.1:4771861-4772038 GCF_003031525.2 Neophocaena asiaeorientalis asiaeorientalis
GACTCACTTTTGCAGTTAAGGAATCTGGCCGGTGAGCCAAGCCAGTCAGAAAAGCCAAGAGTTGGCATTGGGTATGGCAGTAAGATAAAAAATATTGTTTTCGGGCTTCCCTGGTGGCGCAGTGGCTAAGAATCCAACCGCCAGTGCAGGGGACACAGGTTTGATCCCTGGTCTGGG
>NW_020175821.1:4772154-4787250 GCF_003031525.2 Neophocaena asiaeorientalis asiaeorientalis
TGCATAGCCATGCATGTTTCTGTTTAAGTAAATCTCACTGAATGAATGGAGGAAAATGGAGCCCACCAAAGACTAACCTGTCACTGACCAAACTTAAATATGCTATTATTACTTGGTTAAATCACTTAAAAAACAAAACCAATATTCATTCCTCTAATTTTATGACCAATGTTATGCTTTCATTGTTTGCAGCTGAGCCAAGTAGTATACTATAATTATGTTTTCTTTTTGCTAATTTTTCTCCTCTGAAGTAATTAGCTGCCTCGATTTTAGTAGTTTTGTTTTTATGGCCCTATTACTAATTTATTCCCAAACTTCTGTTAGAACTTTAAAACTCTTCTTATATGGCATAGTGACTCTGGGTCTGCTGGGCAGCTGTTCTCCTAGGAGTTCACTGGGGGAAATTAACCTGGGTTTGGCTATGCTACTCCTCCTGGAACTTTCCATCCTCATTCCTTCCCCACCCAACTCCAAACCTTGGAGATTGGGAGTTCCTTTTGCTTTTCGCCTACATTGGACCTCTTAGGTTGCATGTCCATCTCTTTTACCTTAACTCTTATAATAGTGGAGTAGAACTTCTTCCTGAGAAAAGGTATAGATAGGGTGGTCAGTATTTTAGATTTTTTATATTGGAAATATATTCATTTTCTTATATTTGACTAACAGTTTGTCTAGGTATAGAAATCATTTCCCTTCAAATTTTGAAGGTATTACTTTAGTTTCTTTTAGCTCCTGGTGCTGCTTTGAGAATTCTGTGCCATTCTGATACTGACCTATTTATTTGATGTGCTTTATTTCTCTGGGTGCAAATACTATTATTTTTATGCCGGTGTTCTAAAATTTCTAACTTCTAATTCATAAAGTCTGACCCACATCATAAAGTTTGGTTCAGTTTTGAAGATTGGAAAAAATAGCAAGTCAGATTTGTCACTTATTTCACTATGGATTACAAAAAACAAAAAGAGGGTTGGTTACAAAATAGAGAATCTCATGTTAGCATAACTGTGTCATCAGTCTGGTGGGTCTTTTTTTTTTTCTAATTTATTATTCTGAACACTTACTGGGCCCTCTTAATCTATGGACTTTTCTCCTTCAGTTCTAGGAAATTGTATTTTATTATTCATTTGATAATTCCTCACCTCTGTTTTCTCTTTATGAAACTCCTTTTAGTCAGATGGCACATCACATTCTTATAATGCTCTAATTTTTAAATTATTTCCCTCTAATTTTCTACTCTTTTCAAAAAATTCTAGTTTCTGGATTTCCTTAACTTTATCTTCTAAATCTTCTATTGAATTATTCATTTCTACTATTCTTCATTTCTAATAGTTCATTATTCTCTGAATTAAATATATTATGTATTATATATATTATACATACACACATACCCATATTTAAGATATGTATATAAGGTATGATATATATTATATAGTAATATCAATTATATAATACAGATATTATCAATTATATTAAATATATAAGAAAGATTAATATCTAATATAATTACATTATATATTATTATAAAATAATATGTAAATATATTGTGTAATATATAATTTAGATGGGTAGATAGATGATAGCTACAGAGATTGATTATGCCAAATATTAATTTGTATACCTGCAGCTCAGTGCTTATCTATGGACCCTCCTTCTCCATCAGAGAGTATCATCTTTTGGTCCACTTTTTCCATTTCATGTATTTTCAGCAAGGAGCCATTTTTGGTGGGTCCAGTCAGAAGAGAGAAAGGATAGGCTTATTCACTGAATTTGCTTTTCCTTACATCTGGGGTATTAGAATCCTATTGGTTTTTTTCACTTGCCAGCACTGCTTCTAGGAATAAGGGCAGAGCTTCATTCACTCTGCTATAATGCTCTGCTCATGAGAATTCTCTGTTTCTTTCCTTAGCCACCAATGTTTTCGTTATGAAAGTATATTACATGAAAACTTCAAATTTTGGACACTTTGTTTTGCTTTGTTTGTTTTGATTTGGTTTTAGGGTATTACGGTTAGAAGTTTCCATCAGAAAACTTGAATCCACGACCTTAATACAGCTTCTAGGTGCAAGTGCAACTAATTATCTTCTAATTTACCATTTTTGCAAGATTTAAAAAGATATTAAAATAGAGTTATTATGAATAAAGAATAGTTGATAATTTTATTTGAGTTGTTCCTTTCATTTTATCACTTTAATCATAGGAAAAGCTTATGCATTAGACTTCATGGAGAAGATCTAAGATCTGTACTTCAATATTAATATTAGTGTGAGGTAATGTAGCAAACACTTTTAATGGATTGAATCTATGCATATATATTATGTATAAAATGTACACAAAAATATGTGAAATCTTCAATCTGTCTTAATTGTTTTTAATAAAAAAGACATAAAATCTTTAAAGGCTAGATACATGTTTTCTTCCTAAACTGGACTATATCATTCCTGTCTAGTGGTTCATAAACATACTGTGGAGCTGTATTTTGGATTAAACTGCCCAATAACTAAAAAAAAAGTGTTTAGTCAGAAATTGTAACTCCACATAAAGAAGAATAAGAAAGTTTTAAATTGCTTTTAACGGGCAGACTAAATGGAATCTTTAAAAACTGCTGCATCTTTAGAAGTAACCAGAAGTTCTCTCTGAATAACTTCACTGACTTCTGGTGTTTACATTGTCTTTTAAATGCTGGCGTCCATTCTTTCAAAACGATGAGGACGAATAGAATGAGAAATATTATAGTCAGAAGGTAATTTTATTAATTAGGGTTCTTGCTTATCTAGACTGTATCAAGAAGTCTTTTGTCCTAAGATGGTGTTTTCAAAATTACAAAACAAATAAGAGCTTTAAAAATACCTTTTAGTTTTTCAGAAGGTTTCATAGAACATAGAGTCACAGGGTTGGAATCATAGATAGCTAAATCACCAATCCAATGCTTAAATTCCTTAGTGCCAACTAATTGGAGATAATTTTCCAAATTCTTGGTAAAATTTATGTTTTCCAGAAAACACATACTTGTAGGCATTCACAGAAAATATGTGTAAATATATATTACCCTGAGTACATATCGTTCTAGAATGATTTTGTTTTTCTGTGTCTTATGATTCATAGTGGTGGCTTGATTTAAATATATGAATGTCAGGGCTGCCCCTTCTCTGACTTTGGGGCTCCAGCCTGCATTGCCGAGAGTCTGCTGTGTTTCTCGCTGATAGTGGTACACAAAGAAACAAAAATAAAAGATCACTTTGTAAACATCCAGGTGAACTTCTTCAAATCATTTCTAACTGGCTTTCCAGAAGAAATCATATTGAATTAATTTAGATTTATAGCTGCTACTTTAAAATATTTCTCTGGTAGTAGGTGAGCAACACTTTCTAAAACCAACAGGTAGAAACAAAAAATTGTTTTTTGAGAGAAGAGAAAAAAGTCCACTGAGCAAGTACTGCTCTGTCCCTAAGAGAATGGACTCACTACTCCGATGGCCTTACAATTAAGCATCTTCAAAGGAATAAGAAGTCTGAGGAAATTTACTATATATGTGGTACATTTTAATATGCATTGGTGCATTATGGCTTTAATCTACTGTGGAGTATTTTCTTTGTGCAGAGTTTATGGTACTCTCCTACACAACAAGGAGAACAATTCAGAAAGTTTTTCAGAATCAATGTTAAGTGTGATTTTTATTATAATCCATGCTGAGGTAGATATAATTTCTGTAAGACTGTTTTCTAAGTTAAAACACATATAAAAGGGACACAAATATTTGATTCGAATTATTATACATAAATTCCCTTTGCTGATAATATTCAGAAATGCATCTAATAAAGTGAAATCAAATGTATTTTACAGTATTGTGCAGTTACGGTGCTGTCAGGTAAAAAAAAATAGCTTGTGATTTAACTTAAAGGAATAGTTTTTTTAATCTGTAAATGTTACCAAATTTATTTTGCTTCATTTTTAATTGAAATATAGTTCACTTACAATATTATGTTACTTTCAGGTATATACCAGAATGATTTGACATTTACATACATTATGAAATGATCATCATGATCAGTCAAGTAACCATCTGTCCCCATACAAAGTTATTACAATATTATTGACCATATTTCTTATGTTTTATATTATATTGCTGTGCCTTATTCATTATATAACTGGAGGTTTTTACCTCATAATCACCTTCACCTATTTCCCCCACCATCTACCTGCCTCTCTTCTGGTAACCACCCATTTTTTCTCTGTATCTATGAGTCTGTTTTCATTTTGGTTTGTTTGTTTGTTTTGTTTTTTTGGATTCCACATATAAGGGAGATCATATGGTATTTGTCTTTCTCTAACTTAATACATTTAGTATAATGCCCTCTAGATCCATCTATGTTGTCACAAATGGCAAGATTTCCTTTTTAATGGTTGAGTAATATTCCATTGTGTTATATATGTGAGTGTGTGTGTGTGTTTATACATACACACACCACACCTTCTTTATCCATTCATCTATCGATGGACACTTAGGTTTTCTCCATATCTTGGTTGTTGTAAATAATGCTGCAGTGAACACTGGAGTGCATATAACTTTCTGAATTAGTGTTTTATTTTCTTTGAGTAAATACCCAGAAATGAAAGTGCTGAATCATATGGCAGTTCTATTTTTAACTTTTTGAGGAACGTCCATACTGTTTTCCATAGTGGCTGCCCCAATTTACAATCCCACCAACAGTGTACAAGGGTTCCCTTTTCTCCACATCCTCACCAACACTTATGATTTTGTTGTCTTTTTGATGATAGTCATTTTTACAAGTGTGAGGTGGTATCTCATTGTGGTTTTGATTTGCATTACCCTGATGATTAGTGATTTTGAGTGTCTTTTCATGAGTCTGTTGGTCATCTGTATGTCTTATTTGGAAAAGTAACTATTCAGCCCCTCTGCCCATTTTTTAATTGGGTTGTTTATTTTTTTAAGTTGAGTTATATGAGTTCTTTGTATATTTTGGATATTAAACTCTTATTAAACATATCATTTGCAGATATCTTCTCCCATTCAGTTGGCACTCTTTTTGTTTTAGTGATGGTTTCCTTTGCTGTACAAGAGCTTTTTAGTTTGCTGTAGTCCCATTTGTTTATTTTTGCTTTTGTCTCCCTTGCTTGAGGAGACATATCCAAAAAAAGATTGCTAAGACTGATGTCAAACAGTGAGCTGCCTATATTTTCTTCTAGGAGTTTTATGGATTCAGCACTTACATTTAAGTCTTTAATCCAGTTTGAATTTATTTTTGTATATCGTATGAGAAAGTAGTCCAGTTTGATTCTTTTGCATATTACTGTCCAGTTTTCCCAATAACACTTTTCCCTGCATAGTCTTGCCTCCTTTATCATAGATTAATTGACCATATAAAGCATGGGATTATTTCCGGGATCTCTATTTGCTTCCATTGATCTGTATGTCTGTTTTTGTGCCAGTACCATACTGTTTTGATTATTGTAGCTTTGTAGTATAGTTTGAAATCAGGGAGTTTGATACCTCCAGCTTTGTTTTCTTTCTCATGATTGTTCTGGCTATTCAGGGTCTTTGTGTTTTCATATAAATTTTAGAATTATTCTAGTTCTGTGAGAAAGAAATGCCATTGGTATTTTGACAGGGATTTCGTTGAATCTGTAGATTGCCTTGAGGGAGTATGGTCATTTTAACAATATTCTTCCAATCCATGAACACAGTACATCTTTCCATTTGTTTTTGTTGTCTTGAATTTCTTTCATCAATGCTTAAAGTTTGCCAAGGATCAGTCTTTTACCTCCTTGGTTAGATTTATTACTAGGTGTTTTATTCATTTTGATGCAAATGTAACTGAGATTGTTTTCTTAACTTCTCTTTCTGATAGTTTGTTGCTAGTGTATAGAAATGCAACAGATTTTTGTATAACAGTTTTATATCCTGCAACCTTACTGAATTCACTGATGAGCTCTCATAGTTTTTTGGTGGCATCTTTAGGATTTTCTCTATGTAGCACCACGCCATCTATAAACAATGACTGTTTTACTTCTTTCTAATTTGTATTCCTTTTACTTCTTTTTCTGTCTGATTGCTGTGGCTAGAATTTCCAATACTATGTTGAATATAAGTGGTGAGAGTGGGCATGCTTGTCTTGTTCTGATCTTAGAGGAAATGCTTTCAGCTTTTCACTGTTGAGTATGACCTTGGCCGTGGGTTTGTCATATATGACCTTTATTATGTTGAAGTATGCTCCCTTTATACATTGAAGTATGCTCCCCCTATATCCACTTTGTTGAGAATTTTTATCATAAATTGATATTGAATTTTGGCAAAAGCTTTTTCTGCATCTATTGAGATGATTATATGATTATCTTTATTCAATTTGTTGTTGTGATATATCACATTGATTGATTTGCAGCTATTGAACCATACTTATATCCCTGGAATAAATCCCACTTGATTATGGTGCATGATGCTTTTAACATATTGTTCAATTTAGTTTGCTAATACTTTGTTGAGCATTTTTGCATTTATGTTCATTAGTGATATTAATCTATAATTTTCTGGTTTTGTGCTGTCTTTGTCTGGTTTTGGAATCAGAGTGATGCTAGCCTCAGAGGATGAGTTCAAAAGTGTTCCTTCCTCTTCACTTTTTTGGAATCATTTGAGAAGGATAGATGTTAACTGTATTTTAAATGTGGTAGAATTCTCCTGTGAAGCCATATGGTCCTGGACTTTTGTTTTGGGGGAGTTTTCTTTCTTTTTTTTTTTAAATAATGGATTTAATTTCATTACTGGTAACTAGCCTGTTCATATTTTCTGTTTCTTCCTGATTCAATATTGGGAGAGTATATGTTTCTTGGAATTTACCCATTTCTTCTAGGTTGTCCATGTTATTGGTGTATAGTTGTTCACAGTAATATTTTATGATCCTTTGTATTTCTGTGGTGTCGGTTGTAACTTCTCTTTCATTTCAGACTTTAATAATTTGGGACCTCTCTCTTTCTTCTTTATGAGTCTGCCTAAAGGTTATCAAATTCTGTTTATCTTTTCAAAGAACCAGTTCTTAGTTTCATTGATCTTTTCTATTGCTTTTTAGTCTCTACTTCACTTATTTATGCTTTGATCTTCATTAATGTTTTTCCTTCTACTAACTTTCAGTTTTGTTCTTTTTCTAGTTCCTTTAGATGTAAGATTAGTTTGTTTATTTGAGATTTTTCTTGTTTCCTGAGATAGGCTTGTATCACTCTAAACTTTCCTCTTAGAGCTGCTTTTGCTGTGTACCATGGATTATGGAACGTTGTGTTTCCATTCATTTGATTCCAAGTATATTTTTAGTTTCCTCTTTGACTTCTTTGGTGACTTGGTTAATAACATATGGTTAGCCTCCACATGTTTGTGTTTTATGCATCTTTTTGGTAGTTGATTTCTAGTCTCATAGCATGGTGGTCAGAAAAGATGATTGATATGATTTTAATCTTCTTAAATTTACTGAGACTTGTTTTGTGGCCCAGCATGTGATCTATCCTGGAGAATGTCCCATGTGCACTTAAAATTTGTGTTCTGCTGCTTTTGGATTGAATGTTCTATAGATATATATTAAGTCTATCTGGTCTAATGTATCATTTAAGGTCAGTGTTTCCTCTTTGATTTTCTGTCTGGAAGATCTGTCCATTGATGTACGGGGAGTGTTAAAAGTACCCTACTATTATTGTGTTACTTTCAATTTCTTCCTTTATGTCTATTAATATTTGCTTTATGTATTTAGGTGCTCCTATGTTGGGTGCATATCATATATATTTACAATTGTTATATATTCTTGTTGGATTGGTCTCTTTATCATTATGTAATGTTCTTCTTTGTCTCATTACAGTTTTGTTTTAAAGTCTATTTTGTCTGATATATTTATTGCTATCTCAGCTTTCTTTTTGTTTCCATTTGTGTGGAATACCTTTTTCCATCCCCTCACTTTCAGTCTGTGTGTCTCTTTAGGTCTGAAATAAGTCTCTTGTAGGCAGCATATATATGGGTTTTAAAAATTTTTATCCAGTCAGCCACCCTATGTCTTTGATAGGAGCATTTAGTCCTTTTACATTTAAAGTAATAATTGATAGGTATGTACTTACTGCCATTTTGTTAATTGTTTTCTTGATGTTTTTGTAGGTTTTTTTTTGTTCTTTTCTTCTTTTGCTCTCTTTTCCTGTGATTTGATGACTATTTTTAGTGTTATTCTTGGATTTTTTCTCATTTTTGTGTGTGTATCTTTTATAGGTTTTCAGTTTATAGTTATTAGGAAGTTCACATATAACAACATATATATGTATATGTATATGATTATTTTAAATTGATGATCTCTTAAGCACAAATACATCCTAACAACCCTGCATCTTTACTCTCCCCACTCCCTGATGCTTACTGTTTTTACATCATATTTTACATCTTTTTGCTTTTTGTATCCCTTAACTACTTATCATGGATATGAATTATTTTATTACTTTTGTCTTTTGATCTTCCTACCAGCTTTATAAGTGATTGATACTTTATTGTATGTTTGTCTTTACAAATGAGATTTTTTCCTTTCATAATTTTCTGTATTTGTAGTTGTGGTCTTTAATTTTCCACTTAGAGAAGTCCCTTTAACATTTCTTGAATGCTGGTTTAGTGGTGCTGATGTCTTTTAGATTTTGCTTGTCTGTAAAACTCTTTATCTCTCCTTCAAACCTGAATGATATGTTTGCTTTGTAGAGTATTCTTGGTTATATGATTTTTTTCTTACATCACTTTGAATATATTGTGCGACTCCCTTCTGGCCTGTTAGTTTCCCCTGAAAGTCAATTGAGAATCTTATGGAAGTTCTCTTGTGTGTAACTAGTTGCTTTCCTCTTGCTGCTTTTTAGTATTCTCTCTTTATCTTTCATTTTTACTATTTTAATTATAATGTATCTTGTGGCCCTCTTTGAGTTCATCTCTTTTGGCACTCTGTGCTTCCTGGACCTGGATGTCTGTTTCCTTTCCCAGGTTAGGGAAGTTTTCAGCTATTATTTCTTAAAATAAATTATCTGCTTTTTTTTCTCTGTCATCACTTTCTGGGACCCCTATAATGTGAATGTTAGCACACTTGATGTTGATCCAGGGGTCTCTTAAACTATTTTCATTTTTTTGATTATTTTTTTCTGTTCAACTTGGGTGATTTTCACTACTCTGTCTTCCAGATCACTGATCCATTCCTCTGTATCATCTAGTCTACTGTTGATTCTTTCTAGTGTATTTTTTGGTTTCTCACTCTCTGATAAAATTCTCAGTGTTCATTCTCCCAAGTTTGTGGAACATCTTTATGATTATTACCTTAAATTCATTTTTTAAAATTAATTATTTTTGGCTGCATTGGGTCTTTGTTGCTACGCATGGGCTTTCTCTAGTTGCAGTGAGCAGGGGCTACTCTTTGTTGCGGTGCGCTGGCTTCTCATTGTGGTGGCCTCTCTTGTTGCGGAGCACGGACTCTAGGTGCATGGGCCTCAGTAGTCATGGCATGTGGGCTCAGTAGTTGTGGCTCGAGGGCTCCAGAGTGCAGGCTCAGTAGTTGTGTGCACGGCTTTGTTGCTCCACATCACATGGGCTCATCCCAGACCAGGGCTCGAACCTGTGTCCCCTGCACTGGCAGGCAGATTCTTAACCACTGCACCACCAGGGAAGCCCTACCTTAAACTCTTTATCAAGTAGATTGCTTATCTCTACTTTGTTTAGTTCTTTTTCTGAGGTTTTGTCTTGTTCCATCATTTGGAACATATTCCTCTGTCTCTTGGTTTTGCCTAACTCTCTGTGTTTTTTTTTTCTATGTATTAGGTATGTTGGTTATGTTTCCCGAGCTTGAGGAAGTGGCCTTATGTAGGAGATGTCTTATATGACCCAACAACATGCTCCCCTCTGGTCACCAGACCTGTATGCTTTAGGTGTGCCTCCTATGTGGGATGCATGGGCCTTTCTAGGGTGGTGGGCCAACTACTGCAGGTACACTGGTTGACAGGGCTGACTTCTGGCCCATTTGGCTGCCAAGCCCTGCCTTGTACAATGGCTGCTGGCCCACTGGTGGGTGAGGCCAGGTCTGGCATGGCTGGCTGTGCAGCCTGGGAGGTCCCAGAACTGGTGCTGGCCCACTGGTAGGTGAGGCTGGGTCCCAGGGCAGCTGGCTGCCTGGCCAGGGAGTCCCAGGACTGGTGCTGGCCCACTGGTGGGTGGGCATGCTTCCAGTGCTAATAGGCTAGAGAGAGGGCTCTAAAATGGTGCTTGCCAGCACCAGTGTCCTTTGGTAGGACAACTCCCTAAACGGGCTGCCAACAGTACCTGTGTCCCCAGGGGGCATCCCAGTTGCCTCCTGCCTCTATGGGAGGTTCTCCAATATCAGCCAATGGGTCTGATCCAGGCTGCTTTCAAAGTACTGCCTCTGCACTGGGATTTGGAGCGTGTGAGATTTTGTTCCTGTCCTTTGAGAGTGGAGTCTCTGTTTCCTACAGCCCTCCAGCTCTCCTGTACACAAGCCCCACTGGCCTTCAAAATCAGACATTCTGGAAGCTCTGTGCAGAGCTCCTGAGCTGGGGAGCCCGATGTGGACCTCAGACTCCTAGCTCTATGGGGAGAACCTCTGCAACTGTGATTATCCTCCCATTTGTGGGTCACATACTGAGGAGTATGGGCCCTGACTATACTGTGTCTCTGCCCCTCCTATCCATCTCATTGTGGTTCCTTCTTTTATCTTTAGTTGCGGAAAATCTTTTCTGCTAGTGTTCAGGTCATTCTCCTATAGTTGCTCTATTAATAGTTGTGATTTTGCTGTGCCTGTTGGAGGAGATACACTCAGGGGCTTCCTGCTCCACTACCTTGGCCACACCTCAGGGCAGCTTTAAGGTAATTCATTAAAAGTGTATTGTTATACACTTCTCTTTCTCTGTCTCTTTGTTTAACTCCTTCTATGAAATTTAAATTGTTTTACTAAGTTATAGGTAGATCTTTCCTTTTCAATTGACCGTTGCTATTATTGTCTCTTCACAGATACTATATTTCATTGGGAGATGGGAGCAAGTATAACAATCATGTGACTAGATAGTTCTTTTTTGAAGAGGGTATGAATACCTAGAGTTAAATTTGATTTGGTTAATAATACTTCTTCTCTCTCTGATGAATAGATATTTCTATCATTCTTAATTTTTTTATCTATTAGTTAGGTCTTTTCAGTGATAACTTGTATACCCTTGTGACTTATAATGTTTTACCTTCACCTAGGTAATACGTAAGACTTATAAAATTGTTGGTATTTTTCTGATCTACTGATACAAGTGCTGTAAATGCAGTTTCTCTGAATCAAACTGTCAAGGAAGCACCTGTACACCTCTGATTCATGAATTTGTGCTTTGTGTCACAGGATGCCAGAAGCCCACCGGACCAAAATAATATTAAAGACATCCAAGGAGAACATCTCTGAATGGGCGGCAAGATTTCTCAGACAGGTACACTGTCCTGTTTCTCTTGTTTCACTCCTGCACCTCATCATGAGGTATGCATGGACTGTTTAGCTGGTTGAAGAGGATTATGAATGGCAGTGGGAGGAGGCATTAACTTCTGTTTACATGAATACTGACTCGTAGGCATCATGACTTCATTAGTACCTCTGTCTTCCCGGCATAGCCCTGTAAATAGCCAGTGAGCCATGGTGACTCCCATCATTCCTAGGAAGCTTGGTGATGTGTTAGGAGCAAGCTTAGTGTCCAGTTGACCCATACAGGGAAGTATACAAGTCTCAGTAGGGCTGAGTTCAAAGGATAGTGTCATAACCTGGACATCAATATTAGGCTTGAGAACAGAGCATTGCTGGGCCAGAAATTCATGCTTAAAGATTAGGAAAGGGATTCAGGAGTCAGGGAACCCAGCAGCCTCCAGGTGCATTGCCAAGAAGATGGAATCTGACAGCAGAGAAGAGTGCAAACTTCCTACAGAAGGTACCTTCTTTTTCACTCTCGTGTTAATTTCCATTCCCACATTCATGAGATGAAAGTTGTTAAGATGCTTGAACAAGGATTGTGAAATGACAATGAGAGGATGTTTCCTTTTTTGTTTTTAATATTACAAAAAATATTTGTTTTTAATATCAATGTTAAAAATGTGCTCTCTTGAACAAGATTTAAAACATGTATAATCCTTCCTTATGGACTGGGCATAGTAAAAGGACCGTGGAGTAACTCTGGCCTAAGTGAATGAATATTAAGTTGCAGATGCTTTGTATTGTATACCCAGAGCCAAATGAATGACAACACGATACTGTGATTGTAACCCCAGAGGTTGATTCCACACTCTGGTTTTTTTCCCCAAAGTGTCATAGTAACTTGGCTCGCATGATAAGAATTTGATTTCTGGTCTTCCCACCCAACAATCTTGCTGTATAACAAATCAAAACTGAATCTCAAGCTGATGCCCTTGCCCTGCCACCCTCTGAGTTTACTTAGTAACTAGAATGGGTTTGTTCTGATCCAGCCACAGCAAACACCCTAGGCAAATATCAGGCTGTCAGTATGCCCCTACCCGTTGCCTTGGTGGTTCATCTCTCCTCTTCTGAAACCTTCTTCAGGCACCTTTGTGCTGTCCCTGGCCCACACAGGTCTTCCTACCACCAGGTCACACTCAAGGCAACAGCTTTTAACTTTGACTGTTAAGACTTCCTTCTCCCATCAGATTTTATTTGTCTGGTTTTTACTCCCTTTGGGGTGTTCTTCAAAGAAAAGTAATGGAGAAGAGTGAAGCTCCATGAATGAACTAAATATATGACTTTGGACTCATTTACATAACTTTCTAAACTGCTAAGCGAAAAGCCTATATTTAAGTCCAATACAAACACCTTGTCCTAACATGCTCCAGCCCCCATTGCAGGAGGAGATGATTGTTTTGCTGTGTTTAAAGGCTGAAAGTAAAGGAAGGAAAACTTAAGCCACGTAAACTGAAAATAAATATTATTTTTCTCTAAGGCTCACCAGTGTAAAAAATCTCCTTTCAAGGAACAGACTTTGTTATTAGTTCTCAGTGTGCCAAAAAGCCAGCAATGGTAGCCCCTACTTTACACCTACCCTAAAAGAAATAAGTGGATGCTTTTTCTCATATTGTAAACTCAGCATTTAGAATCTCTTCTAAACTTCCAGCATTGTATGGTTCAAAAATATTTGTTTCCAGCTCAAAAATAAGTAGATTTGGTTTTGAAAATATTTTTGGCAGTTTTGTTTAAATAAAAGTTTTAGAAATCTTCATTCAATAACTCAAATCCTTTGTGGTGTTTTCCTAAAAATACATCTCAATGCCTAAAGGTATCTTAAAATGACTGGAATGGTGACTATGGCCATTAGCAGCACACAAGTGTCAAAACACCATATACAGCTGGCTTTGGCTTTCCTGAGTGAGCCCAGAAAATGTAGAGGAAGAAAATATCTGAATAAAAGGGCATAAGTCACCTACAGTTGACGTAGTTCTTGACTCTTTTCAAAGCATTTGGGAGAAGAGAATAGACAAACCAGAAGTAGGCTGACAATGGAATACTTTACATGGAAGGGATGTTGTTTCTCTCTCTTTATTTAGTGAGCCTTTCTTCCTTACTGTCGTTTCGTTTTTCTTAGCAGTTAAAGTTGGGTACTAGCTTTCCAGTGTAATCACTTTGACTGTCAAGTGAGGGAAGTAACCTTAGCTAGCCATTTCTCCAAATGTACCTTAGTGATTTGATAAACATTTCTAGAAAAAGTACTGTAGGAAGATTGTTCCCTAACACAAACCTGCCCAGCTTGCATACTTAGGACTATCTGTAGCATTCATCATGGTGTTCTCCACCTCACTGTCTGTTAGCACCTTGGGAGGCAGAGGTCGAAATGTTTCCTGAGGGAGGTTTGTCACCTCGAATCACTGGAAATCTATGAATTCCCTCCTTTCCAGACATACTACTAAATCCCTCCATATATTCCACTTGTTCTTTTTCCTTTCAACTGATTTTAAAAAGTCAAGAATAGTTAATTATGGAAGTTCTTTGAGATTGGAGATTATGAGACAGGTACTTCTGCTTTATTTGGGAAAATGGTAGCTTCTGTGTGTCTATTTAATATAACCTGTTCCTGATTGCAAAAGTAACACCATCTAGCACCACAATACATAAGGCAAATACTAACAGCCATAAAAGGGGAAATCGACAGTAACACAATCATAGTAGGGAACTTTAACACCCCACTTTCGCCAATGGACAGATCATCCAAAATGAAAATAAATAAGGAAACAGAAGCTTTAAATGATACATTAAACAAGACGGACTTAATTGAAAGTGAAGGAGATACACAAATTGAAGGAGAAAAAGCATATGATCATCTCAATAGATGCACAGAAAGCTTTCGACAAAATTCAACACCCATTGATGATAAAAAACCCTGCAGAAAGTAGGCATAGAGGGAACTTTCCTCAACATAATAAAGGCCATATATGACAAACCCACAGCCAACATCGTCCTCAATGGTGAAAAACTGAAAGCATTTCCACTAAGATCAGGAACGAGACAAGGTTGCCCACTCTCACCACTCTTATTCAACATAGTTTTGGAAGTTTTAGCCACAGCAATCAGAGAAGAAAAAGAAATAAAAAGAATCCAAATCAGAAAAGAAGTAAAGCTTCTTCTTGTTTGCAGATGACATGATACTCTACGTAGAGAATCCTAAAGAATACATATTCAAAGGCATCCTGAAAATATTTTTGAACCCATATATTGTACCAGTGTATGAGCATTTACACACATCATTAAAAACAGGAGAAAAGACAGCCTCTTCAATAAGTGGTGCTGGGAAAACTGGATAGGTACATGTAAAAGTATGAGATTAGATCACTCCCTAACATCAGGTGTGTGTGTGTGTTTCTTTGTACACATACATATTCAAAGGCATCCTGAAAATATTATTTTTGAACCCATATATTGTACCAATGTATGAGCATTTACACACATCATTAAAAACAGTCTGTATGGGCTTCCCTGGTGGCGCAGTGGTTGAGAGTCTGCCTGCCGATGCAGGGGACGCGGGTTCGTGCCCCGGTCTGGGAAGATTCCACATGCC
>NW_020175821.1:4787343-4805924 GCF_003031525.2 Neophocaena asiaeorientalis asiaeorientalis
AAAAAAAAAAAAAAAAAAAAAAAAACAGTCTGTATGAGTGATATTTAGTAGCCCCTTAATATTCCATCATTTGTTTCTCCTACTAGGAGAAATTGTTGACCTTTAATCTTTTTAACCTACAAAAAATGGCCGTTCGACATGGTTCAACCTAGTAAAATTTGCTTAAGTTTTTTCCCCAATCATTGGACATCATGTCTAGCTTTTAAAATGTTAAGTAACTGACCTGTGAACATTTCTGAACATATTTGTATTTTTTCACGTATTTAACCTTTTCCTCAGAATAATTTCCAAGAAAAGAAAGAATTGATTAGAAAGTATGAAAAACATGGAGTCTCTTATTACCTATTTTGAAATTCCTTGCAAAGAGGTTGTAGCAATTTATGTTCTTCTTGATTATATACAAGAATTCCAGGTTTACCCTATCCTCACAAAAATTGAGAATTATAATATTTTTATCTTTGCTAATCCTATA
This sequence comes from Neophocaena asiaeorientalis asiaeorientalis, assembly GCF_003031525.2. Taxonomy (NCBI): domain Eukaryota; kingdom Metazoa; phylum Chordata; class Mammalia; order Artiodactyla; family Phocoenidae; genus Neophocaena; species Neophocaena asiaeorientalis. Next base: position 4,787,816 of record NW_020175821.1, read on the forward strand.
GGTAAATATTATATGCCATATTATTTAACCAGTATGACTATAATTGGCATAATTCATATTTGCTTCAATTTTACTTCAAGATGAAAAAATTCAATTTGTAAATGTATAAAGTTAGTTGAGAGGCAGAGTCTAAAACACAAAATAGAATTGGGTTTAATGTGATATTGAATTACTCTCCTATTACCCCAGATCCACAATAACAGTGTCTTTGGTAAAGTATAGGAAACTTCAGAGGTGACAATTTCATTGATACTATCTTTGATTTAATGTGAGAAGAATCTGAGATTTGCCATTGTGAGTAATTCATTTGTATACAAAAATATATATGTGGATTTGCCATATTTCTTCAGCAAAGGAGATTATTTGTTTCTGGGTTATTTTTGTTACAAAGCCTCATTTAAAATATGTGTTCTTTTCCTGTCCTTCAAAGTCATTTTAACAGTCAATAAATTTTGAGCATAGCTCATTTGTGAAATTAGCTGGTTCAGATAAAAGATAAAATGCTCTAGTCAGATTGTTCAAGAAAATGATAGAAGACACAAATTACCAATATCAGCTATTAAAACAGGAGGAATCACCATGGATTTTAAAGACATTAAAAGGATAATAAGAAAGTATTATGTAGTAGTTTATGCCAATACATTTGACAACTTAGATGAAATGGACAAAATCTTAGAAAGCACAAACTATAAAGCTTTTTAAAATTGAAGTATAGTTGATATATAATGTGTAAATTACTGCTGCACAGCAAAGTGATTCAGTTATACATATGTATACATTTTTTAAAATATATTTTTCCATTATGGTTTACCATAAGATATTGAATATAGTCCTCTGTGCTATACCGTAGGATCTTGTTGTTTATCCATTCTGTACACAAAAGCTTATATCTGCTAACCCTAACCTCCCACTCCATCCCTTGCCCAACTTCCTCCCCCTTGACAACCACCAGTCTGTTCTCTATGTCCATGATTTTGTTTCTGTTTCATAGATAGGTTCATTTGTGTCATACTGTAGATTCCACATATAAGTGATATCATATGGCATTTGTCTTTCTCTTTCTGAGTTACTTCACTCAGTATGATAATCTCTAGTTGCATCCATGTTGCTGCAAATGGCATTACTTCTTTTTTTTAATGGCTGAGTAGTATTCCATTGTGTGTGTGTGTGTGTGTGTGTGTGTGTGTGTATGCACCACATCTTCTTTATCCATTCATTTGTTGATTGACATTTAGGTTGTTTCCCTGTCTTGACTATTGTGAATAGTGCTGCTATAAACATAAGGGTGCATGTATCTTTTTGAATTATAGTTTTGTCTGGATATATGCCTAGGAATGGGATTGCTGGATCATTTGGTAATTCATTTTTAGTTTTCTGAGGAACCTCCATACTGTTTTCCACAGTGGCTGCACCAACTTACATTTCCACCAACGGTTATAAAACTTAATCAGGAAAAAAATAGATACCCTAAAGAGCCCCATATCTATTAAAGAAATCGTAGGAACAAATCTTCTCATATTAGATATGTACTGTATATTGTACATCAAAACAGACAAAAACTAAGATAGCTAAAAGCCCAGAGATCTTCACTGGTGAGTTCTACCAGACACTTAGGGAAAAAAATATCTACACCAACGCTTCAGAAAGCAGAAGAAAAGGAAGTATTTCTCAGCTCATTTTTTGAGGTCAGTATTACCTGATACCAAAACTATAGACATTATAAGAAAATAAACTGTAGATCAGTATCCCTCATGAACTTAGACACAAAAAGCCTTAACAACGTACCAGCAAATTGAAACCATCAATATATAAAATAGATAATATATTATGAATTAGTAGAGTTTATTCAGGAATTTGAGATCACTTCAGTTTTCAAAAATTAATCAGTTCATATCTTCATATCAATATCTTGAAAAACATAATATGAGATCTCCTTATATGGAGAAAAAGCAAACTTCAAGAACCATTCGTGATTTTAAAAATAAATAAAACTGATAAACTAGAAGAAGGGAACTTTCTCAACCTGATAAAGAACATCTACAAAATATCTGTAGCTATCATTATATGTAATGATGAAACATAATTGCTTTCACTCCCTAAGATCAGGAAGAAGGCAAGAATGTCCATTCTTATCACATGTATTCAGCATTGTACTGTATCTACTAGCCGCTGCAATAAGACAAGTTAAAAATAAATAAAAGGCATACAAATTGCAAAGGAAAAGACAAAATTGTCTTTATTCACAGACAACATGATTGTACACATAGGAAAATCTGAAAGTAAAATATACTGGTTAATAAACTAGATGTGGTTCACATCACCCAGGGAGAGAGGATAGAATAGAAACAGAACAAAATCTAGGTTTGAGTGTACAAAAGCCCAAAGTTTAAAGGATGGGTAGAGGAAGATAAATCTAGGAAGGATAAAAAGGAATGGTTAGCAAGATATGAAGGAGAAGAAGGAGTGGTTAGCAAGATATGACTCTTGATGAAGAGAGAGTCATCAAAAAGTACCTTTTCTGAAAAGTGTGCGCTTAGTATCACTCTTGATGAATTGGAATATCTTAAAAATAGGAGCAGTTGTAATGAGAAATAGTCAGTTAAGCAAATAAGGATAAGTAAGTGAAAGTGATTTTAGATATTAGAGATGATGTCATGCAGATTGTGTCTTTTTCAAAAGAAAATAATTTTAAATTTTGTTTAATGCTTTTATTTCTTGTCCTAAACTCTACTTTATGTGACAGTCATTTTACTAATGCTCCTTTATTTTTTCCAGTCATCATTAATTTATAATTTTTAAATCTGCTCTTCAAGTTTCTCTTTTATATTCTATTTTGTTGCTATAGTTATAACTACAGAAAATATTTAGAATAGTCAAAGGAATGGTTTTGAAGAGAAACAATGGATCTTGTTTTAATTATTAGATAAATATAGAGAAGACAAACAAAATATTAGCAGTGATCATCTCTGGCTATTTAGATTTCAGATACAACTTTCATGCATCTTTGTATTAACTAAATATTTTAAGATGAACATATATTACTTTTATAATTTGAATTGTTATAAAGCATTAGTGCAATTTAAAACAAGGAGACACCCTTTTTCATATATCCTGTTTTCTTGTTTATTGATCATTTGTTTCCTCTTTTTGAGTTATCTTCTATAGTAGTTTTCCCTTTTTATACTGCATTGTTGGCCTTTTTCAAACTAATTTGAAGGCACACTCTATAGGTTTATTGTCTCTCTTCTGTTTTACAGGTTATTTATATTTTATCCCAGTTTATCATTTTGTTTTAATTTTATTCATGTCATTAGCCATATTACAGTTTCCATTTGTACGTAGTAAAATCTGTTAGTTCTTTGCTGCGTGTCTTATTGGTTCATGTGAAATTATTTTGATAGCAAAGGAAATGATAATAAATGCACAGCTTTAGACAGACATAAATTGTGATATATCTACCTGATTGAAAGCCATGCAGCAAACAAGAATTATTTAGTAACATTAACAATGTTTATAATTTCTTGCTAATAATATAGTAAATGCAAACAATACAATATGAATCCTTGTTTTTACTATATGTACATATAGATCAACACTGTATGGAAACCAAGACTGACAATGCATAAATAGCAATTATCTCTGAATGGTATAAGCATAGATGACATCATTTTCTTCTTTGCACTTTTCTGCACTTTTCAGTTTTGTTGTTTCCTGTACCATACCTGAAAATAGCTTTTAAAATAAGAAAAAAGTCTTTAAAAGGTATTTTAAAAATAAATATAAGAACATATATGAAAGTGATTTTAATGAATTGATATACAAGATTAAGTTAATGAATGGATAAGTGGGAGTTAAGGGAAAGAGACTAAAGTTTTGAAGTTGGAAGCCTAAAAATATGGTGGTGCCCTTGATAAATTAAGGGTGTGGGAGGAGGACAACATGAGGAAAAATTGAAGAGTTCTACCTTAGACATGCTGAGTTTCTGTTGACAGTGTACTGTCCACGTACACATAAGTCATTTGGAAATGTGGGACTGGAATTCAAAGTGAGAGATAACAGACATAAAAAGTCACATGAAATGACGTAAAATATGAGAATTCTGAGAATAGATGATTCCACAGGAGATATATCAAGAGAGCTTAGTCCTTAGGAAACACTTCCATTGGAGGAACAGGAAGAGCACCTAGAAAAGGAGACAGAGCTGAGAAAGGAAACTCTGGATGACACAGACCAAGTTATCTATCTTGGGGATGATGGAGACAGGGAAGTTTTCACTGAACGCATGAACATCCCGCCGTGGTCAAGAATGTGACTCTATTTCTGCTTTCATGCTTCTGAGTGGGAACAAATATGCCAGAGTGCTCCCATCACCTTTCATCCTAAAGATCCCCACCTAGACTTTTCTACAACCAATTCTACAACCAATATGTATGTATCTTCCAAATCCAGAATAAGAGGGGAGCATTTGGAGATAGAGACCAGGAGAATTCGAGAGTTAGGTGGTGCCGGGGCAATGAAGTTCTCTCTTTAGAGAGGGGAAGGAGCAATATTTACTCTTGTCTTCTGGCACCCCAACAGAAGGAGACAGATTTCTCTACTACCAGGGTCAGATTCTGGAGAGAAAAGAACCGAGAAGGAATAGGTAATCAAAGTAATGACAAAGACTGAGTTTCCCATTACTTAGAAGAGTATGGAAGAAAGACCTTGAAGACCCAAGTCAGAGTAAACATCTGAGTCCTGCCACAGGTCTTTAGTGGGAAAGATAAAAACTTCCCCCTTGCCTGAAACACACATCAAGAGGAACACCAGGCATGGCTGATCTCTATCAGCTTGCCAAGGCCAAGCCCCATGCTATTCCAAGGGCTGGACCTGAGTGACCAGCAACTCCTTTAACCCCAAGGCCAGCACTCCTTTCAACACCGATGTCTGCATGTTTCATTCTTTTTTTGTTTCCTTCCCGCATTAAAGATGAAGGGGACAAACAAGGGCTTTTTTTCTATTTTAGGAAGTTAAGCAAAGATCAGGCTGTACGAAAGAGAAAGAAATGGAGTCAAAGATATGGAAAAGTTAAAAAATAATGAAGAGCTAAAGAAAGAAGAATATAGATCCAGAACGGGAAACAAATCTCAAGATTCCTCAGACTTAGGAAAGAAATTTTGCTTTGCAATTAAACACATACTTGCCCCAAAGATGACATAACAAACCATTGTCTGCTTGGATATATTGTGATTAGTTTTCCTGGGGACAGAGCGGAAGAGTCAGGGGTCAACACCATTGATACCACTTAGGGAAGTTGGAGGCAAAGCAAAAAACCTCAGTGGTAATAATTGGAGCAACAGCCTTTTTAGGAAAGGAGGGCTTATGCATTTTTCTCTTAAATGTAAAATGAAAAACAAATATTAAAAATGAACAGAAATTTTATTTCTTTTTAAACTATAGTTGCTCTTGGAAACAAGTACCAAAGACACTTTGTTCATTGCTGCAGGCCTAATAAATTTAAGGCACCAAATGTGTAATTGGAAGTTTATTGTCTGGAGAGATCTTTCTCTTTAAAAGCATAGGCATCCACTAGCAGTCGGTTGGTGTCAAGCAAACAGCCAAGCCAAATAGTAGTTGCTTACTGTTTGGCATGCAGGTGATAGGGCCATCAAACCATTTTTCAGAGGAGTCCACAGCTCCCTGCAGAATATCTGGGAGGAGGAAAGGGAACAGGAGTTTGGAAGGGAGGATGGCGGGACCATCACAGAACCATGGAAAGAATGCCAGTACATGTATTGGGTTTGGGGATGGGGAAGTTTTACAACTTTTAAATCTAAATTAAAAAGGCAAATATTTCTTAAGTAGATATTGATACAGGAGATGACTTACAACCATAATAATGGGCAATATTTATTGAGTACTTGGTGTGTGCCAGATAATGTGCTAAGCACTTTAAATGTTGTATTGAATTCTCAAAACAACTCAGTTTTATTGATGGAAACTATGATTTTTAGTGAGATGGAGTAGCTCACTACTGTCTACATCACATAACCAGCGGCAGAACCAACAATTAAACCCACATCAGTCTGGCTTCAGTACCACACTTTTGCAAACCACCACCTCTTTCCCACCACACACTCAACTGAAATGAAAGGGTCTTGTTTGTCTCAGTCTTGTTTATATATTTTGAGATACAGTGAGAGCTGCTTCCTATCCCTATTCTTTTTAGAATTCACCAAGAATAAGAGAATTCAGTCAAAATTGCTGAGACAAGCTCCCCTGGCTGAGTGAGAGGCAGTCTGGAAGTTTCTGCTTCTTTTGAGTGGTTTTTTCTCACAGTCCATAGTTAAGGCAAAAACGATTAGGTGTATTTCAGGATGTGTGGTTTCAGTGGACACTCCTAAAGCATGCAAAAGAAGGGACTGTACATAAAGCAGACATACAGATGGTAAGAAGTACTGGTCCTTTCCCTAATACTCAGTTAATCACCTCTCAGATGCTATGCTGACTTCATCCAAATACATCCCAGTTTTCACCTGGAGAGGCTGAAAACATACACAGGAGTGGTCTTTACTTCTTCTTCCTCTGCTTCTTCATCTCCAAGGGAAGACTCATTGACAGGGTGTGTGTGTGTATGTGTGTGTGTGTGAGTCTGTCTCTGTCTCTGTTACTCCATGCTACATGCTGCTGCTTTTCCTGTTTGTGTGCCTTTCCTAGAATGAGTTAAGGCCAAGAACTGAAAATTTAGGACTAAAGCTACTTCCTAACACCAGTTTCACAGCAACAGTTGACGGTGATTGATGTGCTCTGTCTCTTGAAACATTTGGGAACATTCAGTTCCTTGCCCACAATTGCACAGTTAGTGAGAGACACACGGCTCACATACAGGGCTAGCTGATTCTAATGCCTGAGCTCTTAAACACTAATCATACTGATCTCAAATCATCGGTTACAAAGGTTACAAAGGAGGAAATCAACATAGTATCACAAGCAGAGAGAATCCCTGTATGCACGAGAAATGGGCCTTTATTACAGAAAGTTTCTATAAAACATTAGATTCTTTCACACTACAAACCTCCACTTGCTCTGTATCCTGTATGACCTGTAACAGCTCCTGTCTCCTCCACCTGATGCTCCCCACTGGCGTTCTAGTGACTCCCCACTCCCTTTGTCCCTTGAGGCTGAGGTGCAAATGCTCCCCGCCCTCCACGGCCCCCTATGGCTTCCCTGCACTCTGCCCAAATCCTTGGGCATCGTCTCTTCATTAAAACCTCCTATGTTATCCATTTTAAGGGTTCATCTTTTTATTGCCAGTATTCTGACTGATTCACTCTTACAATATTACATTTAAAAATAAAAAACTACATTACATCTACATTCTGACAGTCAAGAAATTTTATACCAGCGACCTTCAAGATGGAGAAGGACTAAGATGTGGAGATCACCTTCCTCCCCACAAATACATCAGAAATACATCTACATGTGGAACAACTCCTACAGAACACCTACTGAACGCTGGCAGAAGACCTCAGACTTCCCAAAAAGCAAGAAACTCCCCACGAATCTGGCCATGTAGCTGACAGGGTCTCGGTGCTCCGGCCAGGTGTCAGGCCTGTGCCTCTGAGGTGGGAGAGCCGAGTTCAGGACAGTGGTCCACCAGAGACCTCCCAGCTCCACATAATACCAAACGGCAAAAGCTGTCCCTGAGATCTCAACACTAAGACCCAGCTGCGCTTAATGACCAGCAAGCTACAGTGCTGGACACTCTAAGCCAAACAAGTAGCAAGACAGGAACACAGCCCTACCCATTAGCAGAGAGGCTGCCTAAAATCATAATGAGGTCACAGACACCCCAAAACACACCACCAGACAGGGTCCTGCCCATCAGAAAGGCAAGATCCAGCCTCAGACACCAGAACACAAGCACCAGCACCCTCCACCAGGAAGCTTATACAACCCACTGAACCAACCTTAGCCACTGGGGGCAGACACCAAAAACAACGGGAACTACGAACCTGCACCATGCAAAAAGGAGACCCCAAACGCAGTAAGATAAGCAAAATGAGAAGACAGAAAAACACACAGCAGATGAAGGAGCAAGATAAAAACCCACCAGATCTAACAAATGAAGAGGAAATAGGCAGTCTACCTGAAAAGGAATTCAGAGTAATGATAGTAAAGATGATCCAAAATCTTGGAAATATAATGGAGAAAATACAAGAAACGTTTAACAAGGACCTAGAAGAACTAAACAGCAAATAAACAATGATGACCAACACAATAAATGAAATTAAAAATTCTCAAGAAGGAATTAATAGCAGAATAACTGAGGCAGAAGAACGGAAAATGACCTGGAAGATAAAATATTGGAAATAACTACCGCAGAGCAGAGCAGAATAAAGAAAGACAAATGAAAAGAACTGAGGACAGCCTCAGAGACCTCTGGGACAACATTAAACACAACATTCGAACTATAGGGGTCCCAGAAGAAGAAGAGAAAAAGGGACTGAGAAAATATTTGAAGAGATTATAGTTGAAAATTTCCCTAATATGGGAAAGGAAATAGTCAAGTCCAGGAAGCACAGAGTCCCATACAGGATAAATCCAAGGAGAAACAAACCAAGACACATGTTAATCAAACTATCAAAAATTAAATACAAAGAAAAAATATTAAAAGCAGCAAGGGAAAAACAACAAATAGCATACAAGGGAATCCCCATAAAGTTAGCAGCTGATCTTTCAGCAGAAACTCTGCAAGACAGAAGGGAGTGGCAAGACATATTTAAAGTGATGAAAGGGGAAAAACTACAACCAAGATTACTCTACCCAGCAAGGATCTCATTCAGATTTGATGGAGAAATTAAAACCCTTTCAGACAAACAAAAGCTAAGAGAATTCAACACCACCAAACCAGCTTTACAACAAATGCTAAAGGAACCTCTCTAGGCAGGAAACACAAGAGAAGGAAAAGACCTATAATAACAAACACAGAACAATTAAGAAAATGGTAATAGAAACATACATATCGATAATTACCTTAAATGTAAATGGATTAAATGCTCCAACCAAAAGACAGACTGGCTGAATGGATACAGAAACAAGACCCATATGTATGCTGTCTACAAGTGACCCACTTCAGATGTAGGGACACATACAGACTGAAAATGAGAGGGTGGAAAAAGATACTCCATGCAAATGGAAATCAAAAGAAAGCTGGAGTTGCAATCCTTATATCAGACAAAATAGATTTAAAAAAAAAGACTATTAGAAGAGACAAAGAAGCACACTACATAATGATCAAGGGGTCAATCCAAGAAGAAGATAGAACAATTGTAAATATTTATGCATCCAACATAGGAGCACCTCAGTACAGATGGCAAATGCTAACAGCCATGAAAGGGGAAATCAACAGTAACATAATCATAGTAGGGGACTTTAACACCCCACTTTCACCAATGGACAGATCATCCAAAATGAAAATAAATAAGGAAACAGAAGCTTTAAATGATACATTAAACAAGGTGGACTTAATTGATACTTATAAGACATTCCATCCAAAAACAGAAGATTCCACTTTCTTCTCAAGTGCTCATGGAACATTCTCCAGGATAGATCATATCTTGGGTCACAAATCAAGCCTTGGTAAATTTCAGAAAATTGAAATCATATCAAGTATCTTTTCCAACCACAATTCTGTGATACTAGATATCGATTACAGGAAAAAAATATGTAAAAAATACAAACACATGGAGGCTAAACAATACACTACTAAATAACCAAGAGATCACTGAAGAAATCAAAGAGGAAATAAAAAAATACCTAGAAACAAATGACAATGAAAACACTATGACCCAAAACCTATGGGATGCAGCAAAAGCAGTTCTAAGAGGGAACTTTTTAGCAATACAGTCCTACCTCAAGAAACAAGAAACATCTCAAATAAACAACCTAACCTTACACGTAAAGCAGTTAGACAAAGAAGAACCAAAAAACCCTAAAGTTAGCAGAAGGAAAGAAATCATAAAGATCAGATCAGAAATAAATGAAAAAGAAATGAAGGAAACGATAGCAAAGATCAGTAAAACCAAAAGCTGTTTCTTTGAGAATATAAACAAAATTGATAAACCATTAGCCAGACTCATCAAGAAAAAACGGGAGAAGACTCACATCAATAGAATTAGAAATGAAAAAGGAGAAGTAACAACTGACACTGCAGAAATACAAAGGATCGTGAGAGATTACTACAAGCAACTATATGCCAATAAAATGGACAACCTGGAAGAAATGGACAGATTCTTAGAAAAGCACAACCTTCTGAGACTGAACCAGGAAGAAATAGAAAATATAAACAGAACAATCACAAGTCCTGAAATTGAGACTGTGATTAAAATCTTCCAACAAACCAAAGCCGAGGACCAGATGGCTTCACAGGCCAATTTTGCCAAACATTTAGAGAAGAAGTAACACTTATCCTTCTCAAACTATTCCAAAATATAGCAGAGGGAGGAGCACTTCCCAACTCATTCTACGTGGCCACCATCACCCTGATACCAAAACCAGACAAAGATGTCACAAAGAAGAAAACTACAGACCAATATCACTGATGAACATAGAAGCAAAAATCCTCAACAAAATACTAGCAAACAGAATCCAATAGCACATTAAAAGGATCATACACCATGATCAAGTGGGGTTTATCCCAGGAATGCAAAGATTCTTCAGTATACTCAAATCAATGTGATAAACCATATTAACAAATTGAAGGAGAAAAGCCATATGATCATATCAGTAGATGCAGAAAAAGCTTCTGACAAATTTCAACACCCATTTATGATCAAAACCCTCCAGAAAATAGGCATAGAGAGAACTTACCTCAACATAATAAAGGCCATATATAACAAACCTACAGACAACATCATTCTCAATGGTGAAAAATAAACCATTTCCTCTAAGATCAAGAACAAGAAAAGGTTGTCCACTCTCACCTCTGTTATTCAACATAGTTTTGGAAATTTTAGCCATAGCAATCAGAGAAGAAAAAGAAATAAAAAGAATCCAAATCAGAAAAGAAGAAGTAAAGCTGTCACTGTTTGCAGATGACATGATACTATACGTAGAGAATCGTAAAGTTGCTACCAGAAAACTACTAGAGCTAATCAATGAATTTGATAAAGTAGCAGGATACAAAATTAATGCACAGAAATCTCTTGCATTCCTATACACTAATGATGAAAAATCTGAAAGGGAAAATAAGGAAACACTCCCATTTACCACTGCAACAAAAAAAATAAAATACCTAGGAATAAACCTACCTAAGGAGACAAAAGACCTGTATGTGGAAAACTATGACACAGTTGAAAGAAATTAACGATGATACAGACAGATGGAGAGGTATACCATGTTCTTGGATTGGAAGAATCAACATTGTGAAAATGACTCTACTACCCAAAGCAATCTACAGATTCAATGCAATCCCTGTCAAACTACCAATGGCATTTTTCAGAGAACTAGAGCAAAAAATTTCACAGTTTTTATGGAAACACAAAAGACCCTGAATAGCCAAAGCAATCTTGAGAAAGAAAAACGGACCTGGAGGAATCAGCCTCCCGGATTTCAGACTATACTAGAAAGCTACAGTAATCAAGACAGTATGGTACTGGCACAAAAACAGAAATATAGATGAATGGAACAGGATAGAAATCCCAGAGATAAACGCACGTGCATATGGTCACCTTATCTTTGATAAAGGAGGAAAGAATATAGAATGGAGAAAAGACAGCCTCTTTAATAAGTGGTGCTGGGAAAGCTGGACAACTACATGTAAAAGAATGAAATTAGAACACTCCGTAACACCATACACAAAAATAAACTCAAAATGGATTAAAGATCTAAATGTAAGGCCAGGCAGGGTCAAACTCTTAGAGGAAAACATAGGCAAAACACTCTATGACATAAATCACAGCAAGATCCTTTTTGACCTACCGCCTAGAGAAATAGAAATAAAAACAAAAATAAACAAATGGTACCTAATGAAACTTAAAAGCTTTTGCACAGCAGAGGAAAACTGAAACAAGATTAAAAGACAACCCTCAGAATGGGAGAAAATATTTTCAAATGAAGCAAATGACAAAGGATTAATCTCCAAAATATACAAGCAGCTCATGCACCTCAATGTCAAAAAAACAAACAACCCAATCCAAAAATGGGCAGAAGACCTAGACATTGCTCCAAAGAATATATACAGATTGCCAGCAAACACATGAAAGGATGCTCAACATCACTAATCATTAGAGAAGTGCAAATGAAAACTACAATGAGGTATCACCTCACACCAGGCAGAATGGCCATCATCAAAAATCTACAAACAATAAATGCTGGAGAGGGTGTGGAGAAAGGGGAACCCTCTTGGACTGTTGGTGGGAATGTAAATTGATACTGCCACTATGGAGAACAGTTATGGAGGTTCCTTAACGAACTAAAAATAGAACTACCATACAACCCAGCAATCCCACTACTGGGCATATACCCTGTGAAAGCCATAACTGAAATAGAATCATGTACCACAATGTTCATTACAGCTCTATTTACAATAGCCAGGACATGGAAACAATCTAAGTGTCCATCAACAGATGAATGGATGAAGAAGATGTGGCACATATATACAATGGAATATTAGCCATAAAAAGAAACAGAATTGAGTTATTTGCAGTGAGGTGGATGGACCTAGAGTCTGTCATACAGAGTGAAGTAAGTCAGAAAGAGAAAAACATATACCATATGCTAACACATACATATATGGAATTTTAAAAACTGGTTCTGAAGAACCTAGGGGCAGGACAGGAATAAAGACATAGATGTGGAGTATGGACTTGAGGACACGGGGAGTGGGAAGGGTAAGCTGGGACCAAGTGAGAGAGTGGCATGGACATATATACACCACCAAATGTAAAATAGCTAGTGGGAAGCAGCCACACAGCACAGAGAGATCAGCTCGGTGCTTTGTGACCACTTAGAGGAGTGGGATAGGGAGGATGGGAGGGAGAAGCAAAAGGGAGGAAATATGTTGATGTATGTATATGTGTATGTGATTCGCTTTGTTATAAAGCAGAAAGTAACACACCATTGTAAAGCAATTATACTGCAGTGAAGATGTTAAAAAAAAAAAAAAAGAAATTTACTACCAGGGAAGTACGATAAAGTCCTCACTCCCATTCATTTAATCCCCCCCTTCCACACTCTGCCTTTTCCTCTCAGATTCCTTGTGCTCCACACTTCACACTCACACCTTTCCACTCTTAGCTCTGTGGCTTTTGATCCATATCATGATGTCCCTCCACCCTCTGCCCACTCCCAGCACAGTTACCACCTCTGCCCCTTGCCCCCAAAACTGCCCATGGAGCCATCTACATGAACTATTTTCTTCACACCTGTGTCAGCTTCAGAGCAGTACCTTAGTGGGGATTTTATTCTGTCAGCATCTCCAGTGGACTTCATTTCCCCCCACTCCTGCCAAATCATAACGATTCTATCCTTTAAACTCCAGTTGACATCTTCATTTACAAAGCCTTTATTACAGAAACAGTTTCTATAAAACATTAGATTCTTTCACACTACAAACCTCAATACTAGCAAATAGTTTTCTCCAGCAGTTCATGCGTGCTTCAAATTTGTACACTTGAATGAGTCCTAAGTGTGAATTCAGATATGTCCATTTATTTGTATACCTCCGTACACCATTATCTGTTCTTGGGATGGCAATGCATTTGTCATGTGGTACATTGTCACTGGCACTGGGTGCTTAGTATCTGTTTCTGGGAATGCTGGTCAGGGGAGAGAAAAATATATAGTTCAGGTTTCATGTCTGTCTGTCTCTCTCTCTCTCCCTCCCTCTCCCCTCCCTCCACTCGCTCCCTCCCTCTCTCCCTCTCTCATTCTCTCTCTTATTAAAGTGAGCCCATAAAAGCTTGCCTCACTTGGTTCCGTTTTGAATACATAGGTCATTCAAATGCTCATTCTGTGTGTGAATTCGGCATGGAATGTGTAGTAACAAGAAAGAGAAATATACAGACTCTCCGTGCTTAGCATGGCAATGTGTTGTGTGGCTTGGGTAGGTATGTCTGGGAGTATCATATGGCGATCACTCAACCCAGACACAGAAGAGCTTTGTGTGGCATCCCTCACCGTCTAGCCCCCAGTAACAGACATTCAACTGAGCTGGCTCACATCAACTGCGAGAAGTTTCAATGTAGGTCCTGAAATATTTTTTCAACTGCAAAATATTCATTTTTTCCAAAAAAAACCATTCAATTACTCCTTTATCCTAGTGTCCAGTCCCACAGCATTTTTTGCCTCATGGGGTGCAAGTTTACGCCCTGAATTTAATGATTCAACTGCCTTAGTTCTCACAGCACATGTGAATGTCTGGAGGGCTTGCCTTTAAAGTAGCTACCGTTAATTGTTTATAAATGCCTCAACAACCCCATTCCATAAATGTCAAAAACAAGGCTTAGGATGTTGAAGAAATTTGTCTAAGCTCATACAGTTAATATATGGGGATTTTGAATTTAAACTCAGGGTTATTTCCAGATACCCAAGTTCTTTACCACCACAATATACTAGCGTGTTAGCATAGACCAGTGTTGGCTTTTTTCAGTGAAATGCAAAACCAAGAAAGTTCATTCCAAAAGTGCTCTTAAGACTCTTATTTTTCTAAGAAAGTCATCAGGAAAGCTATAGCAAATAGCAGTGGGATGGATTCATGAGCCAAGGACAGTAGTTGTATCACTTCACGACAGAGATAAGCAGAACATTCTTGGAATAGTTTGTAGACCTCTAGCAGGAATAGCAAATCTCCCCTGTCTGCTTCCTATCAGAGGGGATGGGGAACAGCACTGCCTCCTGGATCGTGCACCCCAGAAGATTTTCAATAATAAGGATTTTCCACGATGGAGTCAGTTTCGAACAATTTCAGATGTTTAACCAAACCTCGCAATTGTCAAGCTTTGTTGAAGAGTTCTGTCAAGTTAAACTGGTCTGGGTGATGGACAAGGTCATTAAAGCCAGTGGGATCAGTCACTTGGAAAATGACAGTGGCTGGGAGACTGCAAATGAGTAAAAGGCCATGACACACCTGACTCTTTGGATCACTGACCCGTCCTTGTGGGTTTTCTCTTCAAAGAACGCAGCCACCGCCACAAGGAAAAGTACCCAAACACAATAGCCACAACAGAATGTAACTTGCCCTCAAACTTGGCTTCTTAACTACCATGGTACGGGAACGAGATCCCATCTACCTCACTTCACCCCCAAAAAAGGTATTTGTGCCCCACAGTTCTGCAGCTTGTGAGGTTCTTTCCTTTGCCTAAAGGTGTGAGAGCAGTACATTCAGAGGCTGTGTGGTTAAAACCCCTGGCACTTCCTGTTTTGCACAAATGTGGCTATGGATTTCTCTAAAAAATCAATTTGAACTATTTCACCATGTGCTTTATTATGACAATTTGGGGGAATGGCAAAAAACAGCCATCAGGTGGTCCTAAATCTTTATCCTAGTTATTTGTGTCTATAAGTCAGCTGTTTTAACTCACATTGAATAAACAGTTTAACCATGAGAAATACTTGGGACCACCTAGCCACTGTCCCTCTCTTTCTGATAGTATATGTAATCATATGCATCCATTGTATATAAATGGTGATGGTTTGGATGAAGACATGCTGCGATGGAGCAAGGGAGCCATCCCTACCCCCCTACCTGGCGCTGTCACACTCCTCCAGGAGCCTTGACCATGGTTGTGTGGTCAGGATTTTACTCTAATATTGGTGTATCAGGTGTGTTAGAGAGGAAGACAGTGTGATTCCAGGCTGATGGTGTGAATACTTTGGGACCAGTGTGATCCTATAAAATGCTTGGAGAGTATCTTGTGTGACTACCTTAGTTGTTGAACTTTATCGTCATCCCCAGTGAAATATTTAATAATAAATAGTAAGGTGTTTTCACCAGTGTTTAAGTTTTGGGAAGGAGCTAGGCTCTACAGAGAAAGAACCTTGAAAAGATGTTTTTGTAAGTCAGCCATCTTTGCTGGTTGCTCTGGTAGGGCTGGCTATTAGCAAGACGTTCAAGAAGCAAGAACAGAGTCATCCCGGGATTTGTTTCCTGCCTCTGAGAGGAAGAAGGTGGTCAGTGAGCCTTCCAAGAAATAAAACAGTCAGCTGGGAGAGGATCCTTGTGCTTGAAGGACTCTGCCAGCATCCCCTTAGACTAATAAAGTATCTGCCTAAGAGCCCGACACATGCCGCTGGTCCCTCAACAAACAGAAGTTCCCTTTATTTCTTCTATATTGACAGAAATAATGGAAGAGTTTCACATGATGTATATTATACATGAAGTGCTTAGTAAGTTTTCACTGATCAACATACATCATGTGAGCACTCAGAGAGAAATAAATCCTAGATAAATATTGGAGGACCAGAGAAGTAAAAGCAACCATCTAAAATGTCATCCCTATCTCCACTCACTCTCATACCATCATGTGTATTTGTATAGCATCTATCACAATCTTAAATTATCTGTTCAGTTATATCCCAGAACCTAGAACAATGCCTGCCTAGCATATAGTATGTGTTCAGTTAATGTGTGTTAAATAAATACATACATATGTATAGTATTGAATGAATATATATTAAATCAATCAATGACAGTAAACTGTTAAAGGTCCTATGATACAATAGGTAAGTTCAGAATATGAGTTGAAAGGGCCTCTTTAAGGGCCAAGCTAAGCCATGCTCTGACTTTGTAACCTTGAGTAGGTCACTTGATGTCTCTTTGATTCATTTCTTCATCTATAACTAACAATAATACCATTCTCACCAGGTTGTTATAAAAATTAAACCGTTAAATACACATGAAAATAATGTGTAAACCGTAGACATCATGCAGATATGAAGACTTTTAGAGTGATAAAAAATAGGCACAGTGACATAATAGGATTATTGTGTATTTAAGAACCAAGTTTAGCATGGCTGATAGCCTGGGAAGGAGACCCTCATTCTGAGTTCCACTATTCCAAGTGGTCCTTTCAGAGTTCTTCTTGCTGCTCTCAGAATGAGTATGTGTTCTTCCCCCACCTACATTAGTGGTGTGCACAAGTAACAATCTTAACGTTTCTCTACCTCTTACTCATCCTTAAGACCCACTTCAGGTGTTGCTGCCTCCCAGAAGCCTTTGCTGATGTTCCCCTGTGTGAACATCCTATGTACACAGCACACTCTGTTAGAGTTTTTCATCGGTAATCAGATGCATATGTCTTTGCTTAGTCATCTGGGACTGAACCATAAACTCTCTGAGAATTATGTCTTTCTTCTGATTATGACCTGTACCTAGAACAGTGTCTGATACAAAAAATTCAGTAACTATGGAATGAATTAATATAAGTGAACAAGACTTAGAAAGGCTGATGTTTCCGTTGGTTGACATTGCAGAAAATCTCCTTACTCAAGCCAGTTAATAGTTAATCTTCCAAAGACATTCTAAAACTTGACTCAAAGAACTTTAGGAATGTGTGTCCTTGGAGGGGTTAGAAAAATATCAAGCGAGCCATGACTGTTTATCTCTTAAATGATATTTCCCTCCCTTAATTTTCCTTATATGTCTCCTGTAGCAATAAACAGGGTCTCTCTTCTTACCATGGCATGAGTACAGCATGAACCACAAACTCCACACATTCCTCTTACTGAGGCAACTGTACATGTTTTCCAAATGAAAAAAAAATATATTAGATGCAAGATGTAGAAGTCATCAGCAAATTTTTTTTAAGGTCCCAAAGATCCCTAGAGAAATTAACATTTGCAAAATCACTTTGAACTCTGGCATTCAACAGCTTTTTGAAAGTTCCATACAATGAGAAGTTCCAGTCCCATAAAAGCAGAAATACCTTTCTGGGCTTATTTCATGTCAGAATGCAATAAGGTTCATAAATGTCTCTGTGAAGTTTGAGTGTAATAAAGTTCAGTCATAAAACATTGAATATGCGACAGGCTTCTAGACCCGTTGAAGCACTGACTGTGTTTAACAGGGCTCCCTTCACAGCATACTTCATCAGCAACAAGAAGAAACAGGAAACAGAGCCAGAAAAAA
>NW_020175821.1:4808768-4851378 GCF_003031525.2 Neophocaena asiaeorientalis asiaeorientalis
GAACATTCTCCAGGATAGATCATATCTTGGGTCACAAATCAAGCCTTGGTAAATTTCAGAAAATTGAAATCATATCAAGTATCTTTTCCAACCACAATTCTGTGATACTAGATATCGATTACAGGAAAAAAATATGTAAAAAATACAAACACATGGAGGCTAAACAATACACTACTAAATAACCAAGAGATCACTGAAGAAATCAAAGAGGAAATAAAAAAATACCTAGAAACAAATGACAATGAAAACACTATGACCCAAAACCTATGGGATGCAGCAAAAGCAGTTCTAAGAGGGAACTTTTTAGCAATACAGTCCTACCTCAAGAAACAAGAAACATCTCAAATAAACAACCTAACCTTACACGTAAAGCAGTTAGACAAAGAAGAACCAAAAAACCCTAAAGTTAGCAGAAGGAAAGAAATCATAAAGATCAGATCAGAAATAAATGAAAAAGAAATGAAGGAAACGATAGCAAAGATCAGTAAAACCAAAAGCTGTTTCTTTGAGAATATAAACAAAATTGATAAACCATTAGCCAGACTCATCAAGAAAAAACGGGAGAAGACTCACATCAATAGAATTAGAAATGAAAAAGGAGAAGTAACAACTGACACTGCAGAAATACAAAGGATCGTGAGAGATTACTACAAGCAACTATATGCCAATAAAATGGACAACCTGGAAGAAATGGACAGATTCTTAGAAAAGCACAACCTTCTGAGACTGAACCAGGAAGAAATAGAAAATATAAACAGAACAATCACAAGTCCTGAAATTGAGACTGTGATTAAAATCTTCCAACAAACCAAAGCCGAGGACCAGATGGCTTCACAGGCCAATTTTGCCAAACATTTAGAGAAGAAGTAACACTTATCCTTCTCAAACTATTCCAAAATATAGCAGAGGGAGGAGCACTTCCCAACTCATTCTACGTGGCCACCATCACCCTGATACCAAAACCAGACAAAGATGTCACAAAGAAGAAAACTACAGACCAATATCACTGATGAACATAGAAGCAAAAATCCTCAACAAAATACTAGCAAACAGAATCCAATAGCACATTAAAAGGATCATACACCATGATCAAGTGGGGTTTATCCCAGGAATGCAAAGATTCTTCAGTATACTCAAATCAATGTGATAAACCATATTAACAAATTGAAGGAGAAAAGCCATATGATCATATCAGTAGATGCAGAAAAAGCTTCTGACAAATTTCAACACCCATTTATGATCAAAACCCTCCAGAAAATAGGCATAGAGAGAACTTACCTCAACATAATAAAGGCCATATATAACAAACCTACAGACAACATCATTCTCAATGGTGAAAAATAAACCATTTCCTCTAAGATCAAGAACAAGAAAAGGTTGTCCACTCTCACCTCTGTTATTCAACATAGTTTTGGAAATTTTAGCCATAGCAATCAGAGAAGAAAAAGAAATAAAAAGAATCCAAATCAGAAAAGAAGAAGTAAAGCTGTCACTGTTTGCAGATGACATGATACTATACGTAGAGAATCGTAAAGTTGCTACCAGAAAACTACTAGAGCTAATCAATGAATTTGATAAAGTAGCAGGATACAAAATTAATGCACAGAAATCTCTTGCATTCCTATACACTAATGATGAAAAATCTGAAAGGGAAAATAAGGAAACACTCCCATTTACCACTGCAACAAAAAGAATAAAATACCTAGGAATAAACCTACCTAAGGAGACAAAAGACCTGTATGTGGAAAACTATGACACAGTTGAAAGAAATTAACGATGATACAGACAGATGGAGAGGTATACCATGTTCTTGGATTGGAAGAATCAACATTGTGAAAATGACTCTACTACCCAAAGCAATCTACAGATTCAATGCAATCCCTGTCAAACTACCAATGGCATTTTTCAGAGAACTAGAGCAGAAAATTTCACAGTTTTTATGGAAACACAAAAGACCCTGAATAGCCAAAGCAATCTTGAGAAAGAAAAACGGACCTGGAGGAATCAGCCTCCCGGATTTCAGACTATACTAGAAAGCTACAGTAATCAAGACAGTATGGTACTGGCACAAAAACAGAAATATAGATGAATGGAACAGGATAGAAATCCCAGAGATAAACGCACGTGCATATGGTCACCTTATCTTTGATAAAGGAGGAAAGAATATAGAATGGAGAAAAGACAGCCTCTTTAATAAGTGGTGCTGGGAAAGCTGGACAACTACATGTAAAAGAATGAAATTAGAACACTCCGTAACACCATACACAAAAATAAACTCAAAATGGATTAAAGATCTAAATGTAAGGCCAGGCAGGGTCAAACTCTTAGAGGAAAACATAGGCAAAACACTCTATGACATAAATCACAGCAAGATCCTTTTTGACCTACCGCCTAGAGAAATAGAAATAAAAACAAAAATAAACAAATGGTACCTAATGAAACTTAAAAGCTTTTGCACAGCAGAGGAAAACTGAAACAAGATTAAAAGACAACCCTCAGAATGGGAGAAAATATTTTCAAATGAAGCAAATGACAAAGGATTAATCTCCAAAATATACAAGCAGCTCATGCACCTCAATGTCAAAAAAACAAACAACCCAATCCAAAAATGGGCAGAAGACCTAGACATTGCTCCAAAGAATATATACAGATTGCCAGCAAACACATGAAAGGATGCTCAACATCACTAATCATTAGAGAAGTGCAAATGAAAACTACAATGAGGTATCACCTCACACCAGGCAGAATGGCCATCATCAAAAATCTACAAACAATAAATGCTGGAGAGGGTGTGGAGAAAGGGGAACCCTCTTGGACTGTTGGTGGGAATGTAAATTGATACTGCCACTATGGAGAACAGTTATGGAGGTTCCTTAACGAACTAAAAATAGAACTACCATACAACCCAGCAATCCCACTACTGGGCATATACCCTGTGAAAGCCATAACTGAAATAGAATCATGTACCACAATGTTCATTACAGCTCTATTTACAATAGCCAGGACATGGAAACAATCTAAGTGTCCATCAACAGATGAATGGATGAAGAAGATGTGGCACATATATACAATGGAATATTAGCCATAAAAAGAAACAGAATTGAGTTATTTGCAGTGAGGTGGATGGACCTAGAGTCTGTCATACAGAGTGAAGTAAGTCAGAAAGAGAAAAACATATACCATATGCTAACACATACATATATGGAATTTTAAAAACTGGTTCTGAAGAACCTAGGGGCAGGACAGGAATAAAGACATAGGTGTGGAGTATGGACTTGAGGACACGGGGAGTGGGAAGGGTAAGCTGGGACCAAGTGAGAGAGTGGCATGGACATATATACACCACCAAATGTAAAATAGCTAGTGGGAAGCAGCCACACAGCACAGAGAGATCAGCTCGGTGCTTTGTGACCACTTAGAGGAGTGGGATAGGGAGGATGGGAGGGAGAAGCAAAAGGGAGGAAATATGTTGATGTATGTATATGTGTATGTGATTCGCTTTGTTATAAAGCAGAAAGTAACACACCATTGTAAAGCAATTATACTGCAGTGAAGATGTTAAAAAAAAAAAAAAAGAAATTTACTACCAGGGAAGTACGATAAAGTCCTCACTCCCATTCATTTAATCCCCCCCTTCCACACTCTGCCTTTTCCTCTCAGATTCCTTGTGCTCCACACTTCACACTCACACCTTTCCACTCTTAGCTCTGTGGCTTTTGATCCATATCATGATGTCCCTCCACCCTCTGCCCACTCCCAGCACAGTTACCACCTCTGCCCCTTGCCCCCAAAACTGCCCATGGAGCCATCTACATGAACTATTTTCTTCACACCTGTGTCAGCTTCAGAGCAGTACCTTAGTGGGGATTTTATTCTGTCAGCATCTCCAGTGGACTTCATTTCCCCCCACTCCTGCCAAATCATAACGATTCTATCCTTTAAACTCCAGTTGACATCTTCATTTACAAAGCCTTTATTACAGAAACAGTTTCTATAAAACATTAGATTCTTTCACACTACAAACCTCAATACTAGCAAATAGTTTTCTCCAGCAGTTCATGCGTGCTTCAAATTTGTACACTTGAATGAGTCCTAAGTGTGAATTCAGATATGTCCATTTATTTGTATACCTCCGTACACCATTATCTGTTCTTGGGATGGCAATGCATTTGTCATGTGGTACATTGTCACTGGCACTGGGTGCTTAGTATCTGTTTCTGGGAATGCTGGTCAGGGGAGAGAAAAATATATAGTTCAGGTTTCATGTCTGTCTGTCTCTCTCTCTCTCCCTCCCTCTCCCCTCCCTCCACTCGCTCCCTCCCTCTCTCCCTCTCTCATTCTCTCTCTTATTAAAGTGAGCCCATAAAAGCTTGCCTCACTTGGTTCCGTTTTGAATACATAGGTCATTCAAATGCTCATTCTGTGTGTGAATTCGGCATGGAATGTGTAGTAACAAGAAAGAGAAATATACAGACTCTCCGTGCTTAGCATGGCAATGTGTTGTGTGGCTTGGGTAGGTATGTCTGGGAGTATCATATGGCGATCACTCAACCCAGACACAGAAGAGCTTTGTGTGGCATCCCTCACCGTCTAGCCCCCAGTAACAGACATTCAACTGAGCTGGCTCACATCAACTGCGAGAAGTTTCAATGTAGGTCCTGAAATATTTTTTCAACTGCAAAATATTCATTTTTTCCAAAAAAAACCATTCAATTACTCCTTTATCCTAGTGTCCAGTCCCACAGCATTTTTTGCCTCATGGGGTGCAAGTTTACGCCCTGAATTTAATGATTCAACTGCCTTAGTTCTCACAGCACATGTGAATGTCTGGAGGGCTTGCCTTTAAAGTAGCTACCGTTAATTGTTTATAAATGCCTCAACAACCCCATTCCATAAATGTCAAAAACAAGGCTTAGGATGTTGAAGAAATTTGTCTAAGCTCATACAGTTAATATATGGGGATTTTGAATTTAAACTCAGGGTTATTTCCAGATACCCAAGTTCTTTACCACCACAATATACTAGCGTGTTAGCATAGACCAGTGTTGGCTTTTTTCAGTGAAATGCAAAACCAAGAAAGTTCATTCCAAAAGTGCTCTTAAGACTCTTATTTTTCTAAGAAAGTCATCAGGAAAGCTATAGCAAATAGCAGTGGGATGGATTCATGAGCCAAGGACAGTAGTTGTATCACTTCACGACAGAGATAAGCAGAACATTCTTGGAATAGTTTGTAGACCTCTAGCAGGAATAGCAAATCTCCCCTGTCTGCTTCCTATCAGAGGGGATGGGGAACAGCACTGCCTCCTGGATCGTGCACCCCAGAAGATTTTCAATAATAAGGATTTTCCACGATGGAGTCAGTTTCGAACAATTTCAGATGTTTAACCAAACCTCGCAATTGTCAAGCTTTGTTGAAGAGTTCTGTCAAGTTAAACTGGTCTGGGTGATGGACAAGGTCATTAAAGCCAGTGGGATCAGTCACTTGGAAAATGACAGTGGCTGGGAGACTGCAAATGAGTAAAAGGCCATGACACACCTGACTCTTTGGATCACTGACCCGTCCTTGTGGGTTTTCTCTTCAAAGAACGCAGCCACCGCCACAAGGAAAAGTACCCAAACACAATAGCCACAACAGAATGTAACTTGCCCTCAAACTTGGCTTCTTAACTACCATGGTACGGGAACGAGATCCCATCTACCTCACTTCACCCCCAAAAAAGGTATTTGTGCCCCACAGTTCTGCAGCTTGTGAGGTTCTTTCCTTTGCCTAAAGGTGTGAGAGCAGTACATTCAGAGGCTGTGTGGTTAAAACCCCTGGCACTTCCTGTTTTGCACAAATGTGGCTATGGATTTCTCTAAAAAATCAATTTGAACTATTTCACCATGTGCTTTATTATGACAATTTGGGGGAATGGCAAAAAACAGCCATCAGGTGGTCCTAAATCTTTATCCTAGTTATTTGTGTCTATAAGTCAGCTGTTTTAACTCACATTGAATAAACAGTTTAACCATGAGAAATACTTGGGACCACCTAGCCACTGTCCCTCTCTTTCTGATAGTATATGTAATCATATGCATCCATTGTATATAAATGGTGATGGTTTGGATGAAGACATGCTGCGATGGAGCAAGGGAGCCATCCCTACCCCCCTACCTGGCGCTGTCACACTCCTCCAGGAGCCTTGACCATGGTTGTGTGGTCAGGATTTTACTCTAATATTGGTGTATCAGGTGTGTTAGAGAGGAAGACAGTGTGATTCCAGGCTGATGGTGTGAATACTTTGGGACCAGTGTGATCCTATAAAATGCTTGGAGAGTATCTTGTGTGACTACCTTAGTTGTTGAACTTTATCGTCATCCCCAGTGAAATATTTAATAATAAATAGTAAGGTGTTTTCACCAGTGTTTAAGTTTTGGGAAGGAGCTAGGCTCTACAGAGAAAGAACCTTGAAAAGATGTTTTTGTAAGTCAGCCATCTTTGCTGGTTGCTCTGGTAGGGCTGGCTATTAGCAAGACGTTCAAGAAGCAAGAACAGAGTCATCCCGGGATTTGTTTCCTGCCTCTGAGAGGAAGAAGGTGGTCAGTGAGCCTTCCAAGAAATAAAACAGTCAGCTGGGAGAGGATCCTTGTGCTTGAAGGACTCTGCCAGCATCCCCTTAGACTAATAAAGTATCTGCCTAAGAGCCCGACACATGCCGCTGGTCCCTCAACAAACAGAAGTTCCCTTTATTTCTTCTATATTGACAGAAATAATGGAAGAGTTTCACATGATGTATATTATACATGAAGTGCTTAGTAAGTTTTCACTGATCAACATACATCATGTGAGCACTCAGAGAGAAATAAATCCTAGATAAATATTGGAGGACCAGAGAAGTAAAAGCAACCATCTAAAATGTCATCCCTATCTCCACTCACTCTCATACCATCATGTGTATTTGTATAGCATCTATCACAATCTTAAATTATCTGTTCAGTTATATCCCAGAACCTAGAACAATGCCTGCCTAGCATATAGTATGTGTTCAGTTAATGTGTGTTAAATAAATACATACATATGTATAGTATTGAATGAATATATATTAAATCAATCAATGACAGTAAACTGTTAAAGGTCCTATGATACAATAGGTAAGTTCAGAATATGAGTTGAAAGGGCCTCTTTAAGGGCCAAGCTAAGCCATGCTCTGACTTTGTAACCTTGAGTAGGTCACTTGATGTCTCTTTGATTCATTTCTTCATCTATAACTAACAATAATACCATTCTCACCAGGTTGTTATAAAAATTAAACCGTTAAATACACATGAAAATAATGTGTAAACCGTAGACATCATGCAGATATGAAGACTTTTAGAGTGATAAAAAATAGGCACAGTGACATAATAGGATTATTGTGTATTTAAGAACCAAGTTTAGCATGGCTGATAGCCTGGGAAGGAGACCCTCATTCTGAGTTCCACTATTCCAAGTGGTCCTTTCAGAGTTCTTCTTGCTGCTCTCAGAATGAGTATGTGTTCTTCCCCCACCTACATTAGTGGTGTGCACAAGTAACAATCTTAACGTTTCTCTACCTCTTACTCATCCTTAAGACCCACTTCAGGTGTTGCTGCCTCCCAGAAGCCTTTGCTGATGTTCCCCTGTGTGAACATCCTATGTACACAGCACACTCTGTTAGAGTTTTTCATCGGTAATCAGATGCATATGTCTTTGCTTAGTCATCTGGGACTGAACCATAAACTCTCTGAGAATTATGTCTTTCTTCTGATTATGACCTGTACCTAGAACAGTGTCTGATACAAAAAATTCAGTAACTATGGAATGAATTAATATAAGTGAACAAGACTTAGAAAGGCTGATGTTTCCGTTGGTTGACATTGCAGAAAATCTCCTTACTCAAGCCAGTTAATAGTTAATCTTCCAAAGACATTCTAAAACTTGACTCAAAGAACTTTAGGAATGTGTGTCCTTGGAGGGGTTAGAAAAATATCAAGCGAGCCATGACTGTTTATCTCTTAAATGATATTTCCCTCCCTTAATTTTCCTTATATGTCTCCTGTAGCAATAAACAGGGTCTCTCTTCTTACCATGGCATGAGTACAGCATGAACCACAAACTCCACACATTCCTCTTACTGAGGCAACTGTACATGTTTTCCAAATGAAAAAAAAATATATTAGATGCAAGATGTAGAAGTCATCAGCAAATTTTTTTTAAGGTCCCAAAGATCCCTAGAGAAATTAACATTTGCAAAATCACTTTGAACTCTGGCATTCAACAGCTTTTTGAAAGTTCCATACAATGAGAAGTTCCAGTCCCATAAAAGCAGAAATACCTTTCTGGGCTTATTTCATGTCAGAATGCAATAAGGTTCATAAATGTCTCTGTGAAGTTTGAGTGTAATAAAGTTCAGTCATAAAACATTGAATATGCGACAGGCTTCTAGACCCGTTGAAGCACTGACTGTGTTTAACAGGGCTCCCTTCACAGCATACTTCATCAGCAACAAGAAGAAACAGGAAACAGAGCCAGAAAAAAATCTATAAATACCTGCAAGACAACCATCAAAGGCTTTTTTACTCTTTTACAGATCAGGCTGAGGCAAGCTGACATTCACCACCACTCCACACAGAGTACTTTCGTAGAAAGCGCTGTACGTCTGTCCCCAAAGAGCATGTCAAATCCACTTCTTATTTGGATGTCATTCAGCAAGTGGTACCAAGAGCTTCAGCAGTAGCGTGTCCTACAAAATAAGTTTTTTTCTTTGGGAACCAAAGAAGCAGGTTCCTTCCACCTGTCCCAAGTTGTCTGTGTACCTCCTCTTGAACCCAGACCCAGTCCACCACCAAGTCGCTAGAACCCAGCTGGAGCAATTATTGAGACATTAACAAAGCTCAGTGGGTAATTCCATTTCACAATTTGGGCCTGCAGGCTCAAGGGTGTCTCTTTCCTAGAAATGACCACATCCTCACCGAAGGGTTTCCCTCTCTTTTCATGCTTCTATCAGACTTACAGAACTGCATCTACAGGATTTAAAGGAAAACTCCAGAATCACACCCAAATTGCATATTCTCACTTCATTTAGATTTCTGCTGAAATGTCTTCACCACATACAGCCCTATCCTGACCACCCTGATTAAAACAGCCCCCCAATTTGTCTATATCTCCTTACCCAATTTTATCTTCTTATAACTCGTATCACCCCTTGTCATATTTACTCGTTAGCTGTTTCTGTCTCTCCTCAGTAGAATGTAAGCCTCCTGAGGGAAGGGACTTTGTCTGTTTCACCTACACATTGTTGTGTTCTCAGGGGTTAGAATTATTTCTAACACCTGGTTGATGCTTAAAAATTACCTGTTGACTGTGTGAATGAATAGATGGTTGGATGAAAAAGATAGGATGTTGTGGACAAATGATACAAAGGAAGGCTCAGGAAATCCATAGTTCAGTCAGCCCATTTTGAAACACAGCATGCCTCTCTGTTGTTGTTCCTGTTGGTCTCTCTGCCTGTGATGTCCCTACTCCCTGAAAAGGGACTTGTCCTTAAACACCCACTGCCAATTTCACCTGCTCTCTGGAGCAGCCTCAGCCCTCGCAAGGTAGAATCAGTCATCTTCTCCTCTGTTTCAAATGCATTTTAAACTTACCCCCACAAAGTCTTTTGAACTAGGTTTCCTCCCTCCCCATTTGCCTCCTATAGAAGACAGTGTGTTTCCTAAAGACGTGGCCTGGTAGTCACACACAGATGTTGATTGTCTAAGGTGCCTAGGATAGATCTGTGAGCAAAGTAGCCAAAGATCTGTAACTTCATTAGAATTATTCTAATAAATGTGTTTTAAATATTTGTTTTGAAAAATGAGTTTTCTTCAGCAATATCTGTCAGTCTTCTCATCCATGAGCCTCAGTATTTCACTCACTGCATCGCATCTCTCAAGAAGGGCAATTGCTTGTTGAGTGGACAGTGAGAAAGGCATGTCTTCCTTTTCAGGGGCTTCTGCTATTAAGTGCCATTGCCGAGGTTAGACTGAGAAATCCAGATTTTAGTTGACAATCAAAAAATAAATAAATAAATGGAAGTGGGGAAATCAAAGAATTCCTTAGGAATAGAGTGAGGTCAGCAGCATAAAATCTCCCACAGCCTCAGGGCCACAAAAGATTGTTGAGGTAGAGGACATTGATCTGCTGCTCATTCCAGCACCATCCCTCCACCTACAGAAACAAGCATCATGGCTGGTCCCACAATAGCGATGGAAACTGCCCTGAGAATTTGCTACACCATGTGGGTATGAGACTTGGAAAAATCACTCCCAAGTAATGGCAACTAGTAGTTAAATTCATGTCATCACTTAGTTTGATGTGGAACTTTTTTCATAAAGCGCAAAACATTGAAGGAAGAGGGGTTTTTTTGGTCTGCAGTATTTGAAAGTCAGTGGCACTCAACATTGTTCAAGATGTTAGGAAATCGAATCTCTCTTGCATGGCCTCTATTCATAATGGCTTGCTCTCTTCATCACTGACACCTCTTTCCCCTCTCAGTAAATTGTCAATACTCATTAAATCTCAAATCAGAACAGGTCGTGTGTCAAGCAGAAGTGGATTCTCAAAACAAAAAGTGAAGAAGTTTGAAATCAGAACTGTCTCATAAAATACAGGAATATGGACACCCTACCAATAAAAGAATGATCCAGTCTTATAACAGGTTTCTGCTGGGGAATATGGGCAACAAAGTTAATCCTCTATCTACACATCCACTGAAAAGGCAATGCACTAGTTTCTAAATATTCAAACAGACATAAATAGAATAACAAAATTTTAGAACTAGAAGGGATATTAACTCAGCCATCCATCCAACTACAGCTTTCATCTTCATTCTGAGTGAGTACCCAGCTTCTCCTTAAATATCTTCAGAGATTACTCTTTGCTCATTTATCTTCAAACATCCTCAGACATCCCCTGAGGATGTTTCATAGCTAATGTTCAGAATCTGCAATGACATATACTGATGAAAAAAAGAAGGAATGAAGGAAAGAAGGAAATTTTAAAAGTCTGATTTCCAAATGTTTCTTCAGAAGAGAAGCCGGCAGTGAAACTGAATGGCTAACATCACTGACAAGGTAGGGGCTGTACAGGAAGCCGGATCAGGATGGCCATGCACAGTGCTCCCTGCTGTGTCTCATAATCACAAGAAGAACTCACAAGGGGTTAATTCAATCTGTGTAATGTTCTCAGAGGAGGAAAGAAATAACTTTCCCCCTATTTTTCAAGCTATTTACCTTCACGTCCCCGGGAACCTTTTAAATAGCATTGCTTGAAAATCCAGTCTGTAAGCTGCCCTTGGCTCCAAGAATCATTAAAGAATTTATAAGCTGTTTTCTCTCCTAACCCTGGAGCTACTGCCAGGGGAAGCAAAATCCAGACATTTGCAACTCAACACCAGTGAGTGCCTGGCTAATGTGATCAATGAGGGGGCAGCAGTCACAGTTGCCTCGACAGGCGTCGATATTCTTCTCTAACTAATGGTAGCTCAGGGCACTCACCCAGCCCTTTTCCATCATGGTGGGGCTCTGGGCTTTGAGACTTCAGGCCCAGGTACCAATCCAGACAAATCCAACTTCTCGTGTCTGCCAGGGCCTCTCTGGAAAGCTCAGGAGTACAGACTGTCTTGGGAGACTTCTGATATTTCCTGCTGGTGACGTCCAAGCGATGATGGCAATGGCATGCAATGTCCACCCGAGGCCCTCAGGGTAGTATATAACCCTGTTGATGCAGTTCAAACAAACGTCCCAATTTAATCATCTGCTAGTGGTGGCATTTGGGATCTCGTAAATCATGAAAAAACACTTTTTCTGCATGAGCTCCTCAGAGAGTTTCCAACAGCAGAGCTTCTGCCAGGTTGATGCAAAGCCAAAGAATTCTCTTTAGTCACCTGCTTGCGAAGGCAAACCTGAGGAATCCTGAGTCTCGGGCACCATTCAGTGGCACAGTGACCACAGCAGTGCAGGCAGTCATTTGTTCTTGAGGGTCATCCTATTCGTCACCTTCCTGATCCTCAGGGAGGGAAGGATTTCTCGGTGAGGGCAGGAGGGGCACAGGTGACAATGGTCTATCTTTTAGGTTCTTTTATTCCTTTTATATTTTAAATTTTTCTTTTCTTCACCTAAAGTTTGTCTGAGAATCCCTGTGAAAAGTAAGGGTTTCTTGGAAACTTGAAAACCAGAATAAAATAGTAATCTCTGCTCCTCTCCCTGACAAAAAATAAAAAGCCTGTGCATTAAAGTGTGTATGTACACAATTGGTTGGCCTGAATCAGCTCTGTTTTTCACCAGTCTTTTGCCTGCTTTATAGTCTTCATGAGGAGGCCAAGATTTGATTCCTTAGCTGTAAGGACAACAATCCAGCCACAAGACTGTTAATCCAATTCATTTTATTTAGCAGGCAGGAAGAAGTGTTTAGGACGGCTTAGTTATTTCACTGACACACAGCCAAGAGCTTGCACGGGGCTGGGCATGTTTCAGAGAAAAGTACGTAAAGATTCCTCAAGGAATCTTTGTACAAGGAAGTTGTACAAAGTTGTACTAACACTGTAGTTGTGATAAGATGAATGGCCCACACCATAAAGACCATCAAGTCGCCAAACCTTGGTCATCTACTGTTATGGGCTAGTCTCTACTTGCTTCCTGTATATCCACCTTATCAAAGAAACTGTATAGGTACACCGAAAGCTGAAATAGTCTTTTGCTGCTTTTCTGTCTCTAGCAGCAAAATATGACAGTAAAGTATCTCAGTGACATCTTCCATAAGCCATACTAGGGACTCTGTAAAGGAAAATCCCATCTATGAAAGGCACATGTTTCTCTGAGATGAATTAAATGCACTCCTAGCTAGAAGAGTGGGTTGACGTGTAGAATCAGAATCAAGAGCTAAAAGAGAAATAAATGGGAGTAGGTGCTAATGATGTGGAGCTTAAATAGTGAGCTTATTGGCACTCTTTCTACAATTATCCTAAAAAGCGTCTTCATCCTCTGCCATGTGTCATCAAAACTCATTTCCTTTTCCTCCTGGACAGTAAATACAGTAAACTGTATTTTCCAGCCTCCCTTGTAGTTACATGTGACCATGTGATGGAATTTTAACCAGTGGAATGTTGGCAGAGGTGATGTGCACCACTTACAGACACAGCTGATAAAACCCTCCCAACTGCAATCCTCTAGTTCTTTCCCCAGTTATCAGAGGAATGGAGAAGACTCTGTGGATGTAGAAGAGGTTGAAATCCAGAGACAGAAGAAGCCTGGGTTCTTGAATTACAACTGGGATATTCTCTACCAAATACCCAAAAGTTTCATGAGTGAGAAATAGTCTCCTATTGTTCTAAGTCTGTTGTTTTAATATTGGGGTTGTGTGATATGTCAGTTAGCCTACCCTAACTAATGCATCCTATGAAAGCAGATTTCTCTTCTGTGGCCAATGACATGAGTGTACATCCTGGGTGCAGTTTGGTGTGTACTGTTTTCTATCTTCCAATGATTCATCTGACTCTTACCCAATTATTTTCATTTAGTACTCTACAGAAAACCCTCTTCCTTTCTTCTAGGCATTTCTACAGTTTTCTTGAAACTAAGTATGGTTATGAATAACATTTTTTAAATCTCTATGTTCTGTAAGCCTCATCTTAAAACTACTAGTAGGGAGGAAGTGGTTGGGAGTGGAGGTGGGAGAAGGGGGTTGGAAGCATTAAAAGTCATATAGAAGAGCCATTCCTGAGAGAAAGTCAAAAATCTCTCCTGATCTTTAGCATAGAAGTCAATGATGAACTACTCTTCTTACTGAAGGAAACTATGGACCAGAATCCAAGATTCAGCTCAACACTAATGAAGAAGGATTTGGCCTGCCGTCCTATTTTGGACAAAGGAAGGAACAGACACGTATCTTCTACTTTGAGAACAATTGGAATTGCACATATTATTCCAAGAGGCAAATCATCCGTTTTATGAAAAAGAGAAAGATGAAAACAGGGAACATTTGGGCTTGTGAAGACAATGGTTGTTACCCAGAGCCCACCATTTACTCAGTTTTTCTACGACAGAGCATGCATATCACTTTTTGGGGGTAGAAGATGGGAGGAAACAAAAAAGACTCGATAAGACACAGGGCTTTTATAACTACTAAGTAGTGCCAGTAAAATTTACTCTTGATCCAGTTTACTATAAGCTTCATGTCCTTAACACCATCATAAATGATGAACAGGTTAACAGAATGTCTATAAACATAAAATCCTCCTCATAAAACAATTTTTTTCAGTCACAGAGAACTCAGATTCTTGGACAGAATTCTCACTGGGAGCCAACTCAGCCTGATATGTTGGCATCTCTCAAACATCCAAAGTCAACAAAGTGGTTTGCCTTGAGGACTTGGCCAGAGCTGCAGCTAAAGTTCATCAGGCTTTGGGGGGGATTTTTTGTCTAAGAAAACCAAATTCTGAGTGCTCCCATTGTGAACCTGGGGTGACAACATTGCAATGTAATACAAGGAAAAAACTTTTATTTCCTTTTCATTCCCATGGGGAAAAAAGTGACCTGTCCCATTATTTTGCTATTTCTTTTTAAGTGTTTGCAAACTTATTCCGTTGTCAATGGGGGAGGAAAGATAACATGAATTAGACTCTCATTTGGTGAGATGGCTGTTCTCTCCACACACATCTTCTTCATTTGGTTATCACACAGAGACTGTTTTCTATGATTTATATCTAAGTCCAGCTCTGGGAAAGTTTGAGGTGAATTTATCTCCAGGTATCTCCATCTCTCTTTATGGTTCTTAGTAAATGTTTCAATTTTATAATAGATGATTTCGGACATCAATGACTGAGAGAGAATCCAAGCAGTCCAAAGTACTGAGGGGTCCCTCCTAAAGAATTAGATACACAGCCATTTCCCTCCAGATGCTTTATCAGCAGTCACGCTGAACTTGAGCAGCATCTTCTCTGAGACACACTACTTATTAAAAACCCCTGAGGATTGCATTGCATGGGGCCGATAAGAATCAGATGATGACTTAAGAAAAATGTTCATGCCATGAACTGTTAAATGATAAACTGAAGCATTTAAAATTTTTGAGTTTATTTGAACAAAAAGTGATTCGAATCTGGTGGCAGCCAACTGGAAGTAGTTAAGAGTGCTCCACCAACAAACGCTGGGGAGAGACTTTTGTAAAGAGAAGGTAAAGCAAAGTAAGAAAATTATTGATTGGCTGTTGCTTAAAGACTAGTTGGCTGTTTGTGATTGGCTGTTCTTAGTGTTTTGAATTCCTACCCTTGAGGCATTTATAAGCTTAGACTTTAGTTCGCGTATGTAGATTGCCACAGCATTAGAGCCACATCAGTCTGATGGCCTCCTTGTGTAATTAATTGAACAATTTACACAGAAAAGAATGAGGAGTTTAGTGGTGGATTGTCCCTTGGAGGAAGGGTTGTCAATAGTTTTTATTTCCTTCATTTTGCTAATCTATTTTATTTTTAAGCAATGAAAATATATTATTTGGACAATAATACTGGTACCATAAAGAGAGAAACATTCACCCTTTTTCACTTTATTTTGTACTTTTCTAAGAGGAAACTTGGAATATGACTGCTTGTGAGCTGATACCTGCATTCTCCTAGCTCAGGAAGAGGCAGTGTGCTTAAGAAGGGTGAGAAATAGATGGCTTCAATAAATGTAGTCAAGACCAATATACCCTTGGTGGGCTCAGGCTACAGGTCAGATTCTTTGTCTCTGCTAGCACCAGGATGCGGCTTGGAATTCTGTTTTTTGTCTGCAGCTTTAAGGAAAACCTGTATGCTTTCCCTAAATGCATGCAGGCACATCCAGTCATCCAAACTAAAATCACATCCAGAATGGAAGGCATCCAGGAAAAGGTCATTTGGGGTCCTATAGGTTCTGAAGTTACACACACACACACACACACACACACACACACACACACATTTTTGAAGGAAAGTGAAATGGATATTAAACACCAGTAAAACTTTGGAAAGATTTCCACTACAGTCAGGCAAAAATAGAGGTGCCCCTTTCACTACTTTTATTGCCATTGTAGCAGAAGACAAGCCAAAATAATGATAACAATAATAACGAAAGATATATATGATTTAGAAAGGAACAGAAAAGACTGGCCCCATTTTCAGATGCTGTGATAGTGAGCATAGAAAATCCAATTATAAACAAGTACAAGTAATAAGAGAATGCAACAAAATTGCTAGATATATATCAACACATAAAAATCAACAGTTTTTTAAACTAGTATTTTTAAGTAGACTTATTGTGATCATTTCACGATATATACAAATACTGAATCATTATGTTGGATACTTGAAACTAATATAATGTCATATGTCAATTATGTTCAATAAAAAAGTCAGCAGTATTGCTATTCATTACCAACAATTAGAAAATGGTATCAAGATAATATATCCAATTAGTGACAGATACTCTAAGGAACCTAGAAGTGCAAGTAATAAAAGATGTGTAAGATTGTTGGAGAAAATTAGAAAAAGACAAAAATAAAAATTAAAAACCTGATTAAATGGGAATAGTAATCATGCATGTTGGGCCAAGGTAGATATCATAATTTAAATTATAAAATACAAAACTAAATGATGTATAATACTATGCTTCAAAATGTGTTGGATGCAGCTAAAGCAGCACTTAAAGAGAAATTTATAGTCTTAATACATGTATTGGGGGAAAAAGAAATAAAACTTAATGTGGTGGTAAGCACCCACATAAGAAAAAGTAGAAAAAGAAATTATAGCAGAAATTAATGCAATATAAATAAACATATAAAAGAGAGGATCAACAATTCCAAAGTTGGTTGGTTTTATGGTTTTGAACTTTAACTTGAAAATAGCCTGTACTAAGATTGAACAAGAAAAAAGAAAGAAAGCACTAATAATTAATATTAGGAATGGATAATTGGATATAACTAAAAATACTATAGATATTTAAAAGACAGTAAGAGTATTATAAGTAATTTTATGACAACATATCTGAAAACTGACTTGAAATAGACAAATTTCTAGAAAAAATATATCTCACCAAAACTGATTCAAGAAAGATAGTCTATTAAAAAAATAAATCAGCAGTTATAATATTTTTGACCAAAAAAATCATCAAATGGTTTTACCAGCAAGTTCTGTCAACTGTTCAATAAACAAGTAATTTCAACCTTAAATTCTTCCAGAGAATAGAAAAGGGGGGAGGGGCCATTCCTCATTTTATGAAGCTAAAAAACGTTGATGCCAGCATTTGACAAGCCAATCCTTCTCATGAACAGAGATGGAAAATTCTTAAACAAAATATTAGCCAACCAAATCCAAGTATAAAAAGGACTGTGTGCCATGATCAAGTTGGGTTTATCCTAATAATATATCCTCCGTGGTAACCTGCAGGAAAGCAAAATATATGGATACAGATGGCAGGGAGGTAGGGTATTTGGTGTTGGGAGTCTATGGAAGTTCTCTTCTGAGTGCTTCAACTTTTTTCTGGTGAATTAGGGCAAAATGTTGTTGGGTAAACATGCAGTTAGAGGAGAAACTCTTGGAGATTTAAGAAGGGGAGATTTAAGAAGGGAAGAAGGTATGAAATAGTCTTCTAGGACAATGGGAGAGTAAATGGGATATACTGTAATTGTATTGAAGCCCATCTGAGGTTCACGGTCATGAATTTAAAGATTATTTACTAGAGGCCTCAGCTTGTGCAGTTTTTTAAAAAGAGGTCTAAGGATAAAGAGGGAAGAAACAAAACTCTCATTACTTACAGATTATGTGATTATTCCTATAGAAAACCCAAAATAGATTACAACGTCAATATATAAAAGTCAATTGCGGGATTTCCGTGGTGTCACAGTGGTTAAGAATCCTCCTGCCAATGCAAGGGACACAGGTTTGAGCCCTGGTCCGGGAAGATCCCACATGCCACGGAGCAACTAAGTCTGTGCACCACAGCTACTGATCCTGCGCTCTAGAGTCCGAGAGCTACAACTGCTCAGCCTGCATTGCCACAGCTACTGAAGCCCACGCACCTAGAGCCCGTGCTCTGCAGCAAGAGAAGCCACTGCAAGAAGAAGCCCGCGCACTGCAACGAAGGGTAGCCCCCGCTCGCCACAACTGGAGAAAGCCCGTGCACAGCAGTGAAGACCCAACGCGGCCAAAATAAATAAATAAATAAATAGAATGGCAGTTAAAAAAAAAAAAGACTTACACACAAATGTTCGTAGCAGCATTGTTCATAATAGCCCCAAACTGGAAACAACCCAAGTGTTTAAAAAAAAAAAAAAGTCGACTGCATTTCTGTACACTAACAGCAAAAAGATAGAAAATGTTATCTTATATAAGATCCCATTGAGCAAAACAAAAACTATATATATATATATTACCTTGCAATAAATCTGACAAAAGTATAGATTTTTACGGAAAAATATAAAACTTTATTGAATGATATCAGAGAAGACCTAAGTAAAGGGAGTGACATAACATATCCATGAATAGGAAGAATCATTATCGTAAAGCAGTCAGTTCACCTCTAAGTTGATGTATAAATTCAGTGTAATGCTAAATAAATCCCTGTAAAGATATGTTGTTGGTGAAAAGTCAAAGGATAGACCCTATCAGAAGTGAAGATTTATTTTCCATGGTATAATAGGTAAAAGGATGTGGTTCTGGCCCAGGGATAGACACATAGATTAACAGAATAAAAGAGAACGTTCAAAACCAAACACAGACGTATGTGGATTTTTAATTTATAGTAGATCACTGGAGAAAGGAAGGCACAGTTCAAAAAATAGTGCTGAGACAGCTAGCTATCCAGATGAAAAGAAAATTTAAATTAATTTCCCACATTATACCATACATAAAAACATCCACATAAGGACTTAAATGTAAAAAGAAAGTTTTTAAATGTATTTTGGAAAATTTAAAAGATCATTTTTATGACACTGAGATACAGAATATTTTTCTAAATAAGATGGATAATGCATTGAAAGGGAAATATTTGAATTCACTAAAATTATACAGAAATTTCACACATTTCTATATGATAATGTGTCTGGGTTCCAGTGTTCCATATAGTTGAATCAAGAGATTAAGGAAAAATTGAAATAGGCCATAATTCTAGCTTACGTTAGAAACTATTCTACGGTAGCGTCATGGATACAATAGAAATGTTTCTCTCCCTCCTTTTGGTAAGATCGAACAGCTTGTGTTCCAAAAGGCAATGTATTAGAGACAAAGGAGAGTTAGAGAAAGAAATATAGATAGATGTACCTTGGTAGCAGTTGAGAAGACACAGAGATGTCCTTGACACAGCTGACAGCCCCAGTACACACCAAAGGAACATCAGTTCATGGCAGTTTCTGCAGTAATTCTAGCAAGGGCAGAAAAGAGTTGACCTCAACTCCGCCATCCCTCAAGGCTTAGACTTAAACCACTTAGCCATAACCAGTGGTGTTTTTTTTTTCACATCTTTATTGGAGTATAGTTGCTTTACAATGTTGTGTTAG
Organism: Neophocaena asiaeorientalis asiaeorientalis; assembly: GCF_003031525.2. Lineage (NCBI taxonomy): Eukaryota > Metazoa > Chordata > Mammalia > Artiodactyla > Phocoenidae > Neophocaena > Neophocaena asiaeorientalis. The sequence continues at coordinate 4,828,315 of NW_020175821.1, forward strand.
TTTCTGCTGTACAACAAAGTGAATCATCTATGTGAAAACATATATCCCCTCCCTCTTGAGCCTCCCTCCCACCCTCCCTATCCCACCCCTCTAGGTGGTCACAAAGCACTGAGCTGATCTCCCTGTGCTATGCAGCAGCTTCCCACTAGCCATCCATTTTACATTTACCAATGGCTTTTTTTTTTTTTTTTTGCGGTATGCGGGCCTCTCACTTGTTGTGGCTTCTCCCGTTGCGGAGCACAGGCTCCGGACGCGCAGGCTCAGCGGCCATGGCTCACAGGCCCAGCCGCTCCACGGCATGTGGGATTTTCCCGGACCAGGGCACGGACCCGTGTCTCCTGCATCGGCAGGCAGACTCTCAACCACTGTGCCACCAGGTAAGCCCGGCTTTTTATTTGGCTTCTTAAAGTCCCCTCCACTGCTCAGACCCAGGACCCAACCAGCCCCACCTCTAAATCAGAGACCACCTTTCCCTCTACCACCACCTCGCCCCACCACTCTGTAATTCTGACCAGCTTCTAGTATTGGTAGCTAAGCCCTCCTGGGGCCCACTGCCCCACCTACCATCTGCCTAGAGCTAAAGCCTGTCTCCTTCTTTTGCTGCCAGCATATACCATATGGACCCTCTTAACTATTCCAAATGCCTCATTACTCATGGAGGAACTTTCTGTCAAAGGGAGGACTTGCTTTGTGGAGGAATACATTTAAGCCAGAAGGAGAGGCTGCATCTCTGAGACAGTTGTCCAAGGCAGCAGTGATAGAAGTCATAGATCCCAAAACTCAGTCTGCCCTACCCTAGTCCCAGAGCATCCCACTGCTTTCAAGAGAACTGATTCTTCAGATATAAGATATTTGCCTGGGATAAAGACTTCTGATTCACGCATCTGAGGATGCAGATGGAGTACGCCACAGCTGACTCAACTGGTTATCTTCAGAGTTGGAATATCTCACCTTGTGTGTCTGCAAGCCAGCTGCCAGCTCATCAGGACCAGTTATGAGAGGGAAAAACATATTTTCCAAAAATGTTTCTAAGTGTTCACATGGGTAGCTGCCCTTGCTTGTTCTTCTGAGTACTCAGGACATGAGGAGCCATAAAAACCATCTGGGACCACCTCAATGATTGGCTCTCCAGAGAAATTGATGGTATGAAAAGGTAAAAGAAAATTATGGAGACTGGCTGAGCCTTCATGGAGGTATCACCTTGGATCTGTACCAAGAGTTAGACATTTGTCAAAGTATATAAATTACTCTCCAGCCTCCAAGACAAAGGCATTGTCTTAAGGGCCTGTGATGGCCCTAACCAACTGAGTGAAATAAGCGGAGTCTGATTGTTTACTATGAGTTGGTCCCTCCTCCATTGTTCTTTTTATCATGGGGTCCAGTGTCCCCATGTTGATCCTACAAGCCAAGTCCCTTATTGCATCATCCCACATTGGTCTTCCTTCTCTAGGCAGCACTTCAAGATCTGGACCTCTTATTTCCTCCTCTCAAAACTTACAAGTCTTGGGTTTCCCTTGCTTTGTTTGTTAATTTCAGCATGATTTTTTTGGTCACCTACTATCATCCAGGCACTGTACTAGAGTCCAAATTAAATATGCTCCTTGTTCTCAGGAACTAAAATAGTTCAATATCCCAAGGAACATGTGAACATCTAAACCTATACTAATGCGTTAGTTCATATTTCAGGTTTTATTTATTCCACAAATATTTTACTTATTTCTATATTCTACCCCTGGGTGGTTCAGCTTGGAAATACTGAACTCTAGCGCTTGGTGGCTGGGGAGGCGGGGAGGGGTTCAGAGACATAGCAAATAGTGATGTCTAGAAGTTCAAATAGAGATTTCAAGAGAAAGTCGGGTCTGGCTATGAGCATGAAGGTGGCTACCCTCGCAGAGAAAAACGCTGAGAACTGCACCCTGGACACATCCAACATTTAAAGTGTACAAAGAAAAAGTAAATTCAAAGATGATGACCGAGAAAAAGTGCCACAGAAGAAGAATCACATGAGTGCAGTTTTGAGACAGCATCAGCACCCCCAGTTTATAACACGTGGCCGTTTTAACAATGCCTTCCAACCATCTTGGGCACACAGGCCTTTACTTCCCTTAAGTTACACCCCATAGGTGAACAACCACCTGATCTAGAAGTGAGTTGGGCCTGCCTACTGTCATTCCTAATGGGGATGTTACCAGAGGTTGAAGATTCAGGAATGGGCCAGATGGACTCCCCAGGGAACTGTGCCTCAGGAACGAGGGCAGGGTGGGCCCTGTGCCGGGAGTTTGGATTTCAACTGTTGGCTGCAAATGTGTGCCACTTCCCGATGGAATGCTACAGTTCTCTGACCTACCCTCAACTCAGCCCAGGTCACAGTTCACTGCAGTTTCCTAGTGTGTTTCTGTGGATGTTTGGGATCAAGAAGCATAGAGTCACAGAATAGCTGGGCAGGATTTAAAGAGAATTGCCAGAATTCAAGGTTCTCATTTTACGCAGGAGGAAGCTGAGTCCAGAGATTATGAATTTGACCAGGGTTACATGGCAGTTTAGCAGAGTGGTTAAGCAAACAGGCTTCAGACTCACAGTGTCTGGGAACTTAAGCTGTGTGCCTTGGGCAGGTCCCTTAAAGTCACTATGTCTCAGTTAACTCTTCTTTAAAGTGGAATGAGAATAATATCTGCATCACAGTTTATTTCTAATATAAATAGTCTAATGAATGCAAAGCCCTTAGCGTAACAAGTAGCATAAGGAGGTACAGCTGACTCTCAAAGCCAAGTGTTCCGACTCATGGGTTAGAGCGCCTTTCCTGAGCCCCACTCCCTTCCTTATAGAGACAAATTACAGAGGCATTGCACATGTATAAACTCATCACTAGAGCACCTGAGTTATGCATTCATTTTTTTTAAAACAAATATCAGTTGGGCATCTGTGTACTGGGTGCTGGAGTGTGCATACTGAACAAAACCCACTAAGGAGAGAGAAGAATGTGCCCTACAGTAGCCAAGGGTAGGGTGGATTTGCGTAAAGAGTAGAAACAGTCAATAGAGGCAAGGAGATGAGATGGGAGAGTCTTGCCATAATCTAGGCATGAGGCATTGAGGTCCTGGATGACCAATGGTGAGCAACTTTCAGCAACTTCAGACCTCTCACCTGGATGTCCCTGGTGAGAATGGGGATTAAGGGAAAGACAAAGTAATTGACATGAGTGGGAGCATGAGACTCACCCCAGCACATTATTATAGTGACTATACTATTGTTACTGTGCTACTATGCTATAGTTATTATAGCTATTCTAGTAATGTGTCTATGAAATCTTAGATTTATGTGTTTCTGACGAGCAGTTTGCTTCCAGAATTCCAAAGTGAAGCCAGCTGCTACTCCATACCCAAGGAAACGTCACTTACTGCTTGATGTCCAGAACAGGACAGGTGATTCATATTAAGCTCTTGTCCAGGGTCTTACACATCACTGGGGGAGGCCCACAGTTACTACTGTCAGAGCTTCAGCAATGGGAGCAGTTTAGCCAGACTGTCTAAGGCCGTCTGCCTTTCTCTCCTGCCAGATTCATTGAGGACATGGTGGATCTCGTTTAGACAGTAACATAGTGAGGAGAGCAGGGCTGAGCAAATGGACAAATGTTTCTTTTCTGCAGGAATGTGTATTTGGCTCTGGGGGCTGTCCATTAAAATCCACGCTTGGTCTCAGACAACACCTCCTCAGCCTCCGTGGGCCTCACTCCACATGCCAGGATTCCAGGCTAAATCACAGTCCTGCTAACGGCATCAGGCAGAAATGCCCACTGGCCCATTAAGCCTTGACACCTAAACACTGCCCACCACAGTCACCCTGTCCCTTTTGTGGCCCTGCCTTTCCCCCCTAGGCCTGCTCTTCTCTCCAAGAAAGGGAGAATGGTTAGCAACTTTCAGAAACTAAAACAAACACCAACGTTTGCCAACATTAAGCTCTGCTGCACAGCTAAATGGACCATAAACTTTCAGGACCTGGAACAAAACTTCAATTCAACCCCCTCCTACAGGTGCTGTGGGCACAAAGACTGCACAGTATATTCTGCCCTGGAAAACAGTCTCAAATTATTTTTGTAAAAAAAGGTTGCCTGGAAGAAAGTTTCATCTTGTGCTTAGAAAAATAAGCCCGGAGCAATGCAGCCTCTTTCTCTCTAATCTCAGTTCCCTGAGACAGTCTCACCCCACCTGGAAGCCCTCTGGAGATGCTAAAGAAGTGGGACATCTTCTCCTGGGTTTCCAAGGTTTCCTCTAGGGAGAGGCACACGTATACCATTCCTGCCTGCAATCTACCACGTTCTGCAAGGCACACAGTCAGGATCAAGTGCCATTAGTGGAAAGCACGGGCCTAAGAGCCAGAGGTCTGGGCTCTCGTTCAGGTCCACCGTCACTTCCTTGGTGACCTTGGCATGTCACTTCATTCCTTGGGTTTCACTTTCCTCATCCAAAACACTCAGGATTTGGACTTAGGTCCCTTCTGGCCCTAACACTCTGAACATAAGTGGCATCGATAGAGTAAGCAGATACATTTTTTGCTTAAACCAGAAGAGATGTATGAATACAAGGGTAGCTACTAATAATTATGCCTGGCATCAGCCAAGACTGTGCTGGGGAACCAGGACCCCTAGCTATTGCAGTCCTCGGTGCCCCACATTGGGGACTGCCTAGAGAGCACCAGTGGCTCTTTCTCCTACTAAATCTTTTGTACCCAAGGGTTCAGTAAAAGAGGAACCGGGAAAGTTCTGTGTCCAGTACCTTTCCTCCATTCTCCAGCTGCTTCTCACCCATTCCCTTCCCTCTCTTCACTCACCCCATCCTGGGCTCACCATGTTCTAAGTTAACTTGGCGGCAAGGCAGAGTGATTGGGGGCCAGCTTCTGGCCTCAGACTGCACGGATCCAAATTACAGTTTCATAATTTACCATGTGATCTTGGGCAAGTTACTTAAACTCTCTAGAGCATAGGCTTTCAAGTGTTTCTAAACTGCAACCTACAGTAAGAAATGTATTTAATATAGTGCAGTAACATACACACATCCATATAAATTGAAACAAAAGTTGAATAAAACAATACTTATTTTTGATCTGTTCTAAGTAGTTAGCACTTGTTTGATTCTATTCTCTCTCTGTATATTTTTTATATAAGTTTATTTCATTTTTGGCTGCGTTGGGTCTTTGTTACGGCACGTGGGCTTTCTCTAGTTGCGGTGAGCGGGGGCTGCTCTTCGTTGCGGTGTGCGGGCTTCTCATTGCAGTGGCTTCTCTTGTTGTGGAGCACAGGCTCTAGGTGCGTGGACTTCAATAGTTGTGGCTCGCAGGCCCTAGAGCGCAGGCTCAGTAGTTGTGGCACACGGGTTTAGTTGCTCCACGGCATGTGGGATCTTCCCGGCCCAGGGCTCAAATCCATGTCCCCTGCATTGGCAGACAGATTCTTAACCACTATACCATCAGGGAAGTCCCTCTCTCTATATTTTTATAAATGCTAGTCATGGCCGGCTCAGTCAATTTCATGGTCTACTAATGGATTGAGACCCACCTTTTGAAAAGCTCTAAGCTTTCATTTCTTCATCTGTAAAATGAGGATAACAATAATATTATCTTTCTCATGGAGTTGTTATGAAGATTGATGAAAATGTTCATATATTGTAAAATTGTTTGGCTTGGAATGTAATAAGTGCTCCGTGAATATTAGATGTTATTATGATTGAGGGCAGGGCATTGACAGGAAATAAATCTTGTCATACCTCAAGTACAAGAGGGATAGTCCCAGCAATCATGCCCCCCATGAACCTGAATCAAATGGATTTCCCCCTGGGGCATGCATAATATCAAATAAGTCTGAATTTAAGCTTCTGTCATGGTGGCAGTTATGTGAAGACATGATGCTTGACATGTGGCGGCAGCCATTTTGTAACCATGAGGTGACACACCTGAGGAAGGAAGAACAAAATGATGGAAAGGGCCTGGGTTTTAATGGTATTATTGAGTTGCTGAACCAATGCTGGATCTTCTACCTCATTCTTTCTTCTTTTTAAATCGATAAAATCCTCTAATATTTTAACTTAATTTTTATGCATACCAGCTAATAAGCTCCAAGTGATATCCTTTCCCTCACCAGCAGGAAATGTCCCCACATATAAATTGCCCCTCAGCTTGAGAATGAGCATTTCCTAAAACCTCACTGAAGTCCAGGACTCTGAAACCACAAAGGTACTGCAAGTAGAAAATTCCCCTTTGGTTCCTAGAGCTTGTCTCTTTCTATCATGCCTGCAAGGCTCATGAGAATACATGGAACACCTCAGGCCTCTCATTTAGCCATGGCCAAAGGTACCACTGCACTCCTTCGGGGGAAAGATGAGGGACTCCAGAACCTGACCTCTTCTCCTCAGTGGAGATGCCACTGGCTCTCTTGGTTGCTGACAGCTAACTGAACCTAGTCTACGATGAGGAGAAGCCTGTTTCAAGATGCAAGGCTAGGCTCACCCTAGCCAGCGCTCAGTGGATAGGAGAGAAAACAACTTATAAATTCTCCAATATTACTTGGCCCAGAAGACAGTTAGCTTGCTGGCTGGCTAACTTTGCAACTACTTTTAGTTAAGAGTTCCAAGAGACTAGAAGGTGAATAACCCGCAAGATGTCCTAACACTGAGGACAGAGGAGGAAGTTATTTCTACTCTCCTGTGCACTTGGTGGCTCTTTTCCTGCTCCAGGGCAAGTTTGCACATGACGATGAGCGGTATCTGAAGGCTGATCCTGGCACAGAATGTGAGCAGATGATAGTTTAGGGCTTGAACCTTCCATCTGAATCATTAGTGATTCCTGCCACTGATTCCAGCCAAGGGAGTCCAAATCTGTCTTTTCTTTCCCTTATCCTGTAAACTTTCCCTTATTTTAGTCTAACTATGCCAGCTCAGTAATTCTGACAGCCACACACTGAATTTTGAACCTCTTAAGTTTCCAAATAATTAAGATAGAGAATGAGTTCAGTGAAATATGGTCGGATTAAAATAACCAATTCAGTATTGCAGGAAAAGAATTCAACCTTAGTCTAAGATAAGTGCTTAGCCCAGGGCCCTCAGTGGACATATGCTAAGTATTAAGTTGTTTTTTAAAGGTACTCTTAAAGGAGCATTTGATAAATAAAGGGGAGATGGAAACAAATATTTATCAAGCACCTATTATCTATCAGGCACTACATACACATTCTTTCATGTATATCGTACAAAATACATATATCCTAGCTGTTGTCATTTCCATTTTTGAAAAAATGAAAACTAAAAATAACTTACCTGAGATCATAAAGCAAGTAAATATCAGAATTAGGATTTAATGCTTGGCCCTCCTCTTGCAGGAGTTCATGCTCCTTCAGACACACTACTCTGTCCTCCCAGGAAGAGTAAGTGATGGGAGAGAAAATAAAGGGGTGGAAAAAAGAGAAAGGGGAAGAATAAAAAAAAACAAAAGGAAAAGAAATAGAAATAAGAAATGAGAAAGGGAGGGGGTGCAAAGGAAGAGAAGGAAGAATGGGTGATGACTACCTTGGCTTTTTAGCAGAATTTGATGATTCAGAACTTGAAATGTAAAGTAAGTCCCTCTGGATTCCCTGGGGGAACCAAGACAATTGTAGGACTGTTCTTCCCAGTGTCCCGAGTGCAAATGCCTCCAGGGAATTTTCCAGCTACTGCCCGCAAGAACTGGGAACCCAGACTATCTTCTTACTCAGTCATGGCCAAAAAAAAAAAAAGGCTCCACAGAGTTTCTGATGGTACTAACGGGGTGATCCCTTAATTTACAGTTACCAAAATGGAAGCATTTTCAGACCTGCCAATACTGGATCTCACTTCTCTGGCCCAGGCCTTCCATTGAGTCTTTGAGCTGCAATGAGTTGGTGTTTAGGATTTTAAAAAAGGGATCAAACATGTTTACTTTATGTGTTGATTATTAAGCTACTTCAGCTCTAAACTCCAAAGTCACCCTTCATTCTTGGCCTTGTGACACTGGGCCTGGGCCTCTACAAACTACGTTTCTGCTTTGCCAACTGGATTGCCATTAGGGTCTGTCAATAGGGGGCACTAGAGATATACTGGAGGACAGGAAGGGATTGCAGGGGTTTGCTCCTTCCTGTTTTCTTGCTGGTCCTGTCAGCATCACCCCAGCAGCAGTTAGTACCAGTTTTTCTCTTCACTCCCAGAACCAGCTTCAACTCATTCCAGTGATAGCATCTGCCAGTGGCACCCCTTCCCCAGCTGTCGATTCCCTGCTCTGAGGGTCCCTCCTGTGAGTTCCCAAGAAGCCTGCTCCAGCCAGCCAGGCAGCACGCCTCCTGGTTTGGGTTCCGTCTCTGCAGGGCCATCCTCCAAGCTTCCAGATCCTAATGACCATATCCTCTACCCTTTGTTCCCTCAGCCCCAGGGTAGTGGTTGTTTCCTGGGATTGCTACCTCCGTGATACCTCTGTGTTTCTCCTTCATGTTTTCAGTCCTTCAATTCCCTATATTAAACATCCTTTATTAGAAAAACCAATGGGTATATATTTTTTGGACTGACCCTTGCCTGATTTATTATCATTTTTGTCTCCATCCAAGACAATGCTAAGTGATATTCTGAGATTGCACTGCATGTAACTTCTGATAAGGATGTGATTCCTTTAGGAATCCAAAAGCACCCTTACTCACATGTTTTTGGATCTGTCTCCTCAGGCAAGGGGAACAAAAGCAAAAATAAACAAATGGAACCTAATCAAACTAAAAAGCTTTGGCACACAAAAGGAAGTTATCAAAAAAATGAAAAGGCAACCTACTGAATGGGAGAATATATTTGCAAACAATATGTCTGATAAGGGGTTAATATCCAAAAATATATAAAGAACTCATACAACTCAGTATAAAAAGATAAAACAACCGAATTAAAAACTAGGCAGAGGACCTAAATAGGCATTTTTCCAAAAAGGATATACAGATGGCCAGTAGGCACAGGAAAAAAGATGCTCAACATCGTTGATTGTCAGGGAAATGCAAATCAAAACCACAATTGAAAAAAAAACCACGATGAGATACCACCTCACACCTGTTAGAATGGCTGTTGTTAAAAAGACAAGAAATCACAAGTGTTGGTGAGGATGTGAAGAAAAAGGAACCCCTGTGCACTGTTGGTGGGAATGTAAATTGGTGCAGCCACTATGGAAAACGGTATGGAGGTTCCTCAAATAATTAAAAATAGACCTAACATACAATTCAGCAATTTCACTACTGAGTATTATCCAAAGAAAACAAAAACACTAACTCAAAAAGATATATGCACCCCTACATTCATGGCAGCATTATTTACAATAGACAAGCTTTGGAAATAACTCAAGTGCCCATTGACTGATGAATGGATAAAAAGATGTGGTATGTATGCATATATAAACACAGACACACACACACACACACACAGTGGGATATTACTCAGTCATAAAAAAGAGTGAACTTTTGCCATTTGTGACAGCGTGGATGGACTTGGAGGGCATTTGTTTAGTGAAATAAGTCAGAATAATTAATACTGTATGTTTTCACTTATATGTGGAATCCAAAAAACAAAACAAATGAACAAACAAAACAAAACAAAAACAGACTCATAGATACAGAGAACAAACTACTGGTTACCACAGGGGAGAGGGCTAGGGGAAGGCACAAAATAGTGAAGGTAATTAAGAGGTATAAACTGCCAGTTATAAAATAAATAAGTTACAGGAATGTAACTGGGAAAATAGTCAATATTTTAAAATAACTTTGTATGGTGTATGTCTATAAAAATATCAAATCACCGTGCTGTACTCCTGAAACTAATATAATACTGTAAGACAGCTATATTTCAATAAATTTAAAAATTTTTTAAAGATTAAAAAAACAGTAAACAGTGAAAAATAATAAAGAACTCAAACAAATCAAACATTTTTTCACAGTAAGTAGAAATTGGTTTATCGAATTTTGCTTGTGTGCCCTAAAGTTTATCTTTTGACAATTGTTTAACGTGTTTGTTTTTGTTACGTAATCAATTATTCTTTGGAATTTAGTATGTCAACTAAAATGTCAGGAAATGCTATTCTGAACCAATAGAACTTAAATTTTAAAATAACCTTTGAAAGGAAAGAAACTATAAAGAAAACCAAATAGAGTTATGGAAATTTCATGGGCAAATTTCTATCTGAGCAAAAAAAAAACAAAAAAAAAAATGATTCAGGTAACTGAAAGAATGCAAAGAAACATCACTACACAAGTTGCCTTGTCCCTATCTTATTTTTATCGCCTCCAAAAGTGTCCTGGTTCCCCTCTGCAGTCCATCTCTCCTTCTGCCCCTGTACCCAGGCAACTACTGATCTGCTTCCTGTCATTATACGTTACTTCACATTTTCTAGGGATCCATATATATGGAATCATGCAATATGTATTCTTTTCTTGTTTAGGTTCTTTCACTCAGCATAAAGATTTTTAGATTTATCCATGTTGTATGTATTAGTAGTTTGTGCTTTTTTGTTGCTAAGTGGTAGTTGCTAAGTTGTAACTACATTTGCTTATCCATTAGCACATTGGTGAACATTTGGATTATTCCCAGTGCCTATTTCAAATAAGGCTGCTATAAACATTCATGTATAAGTCTTTGTGTAGACACACAGTATTCATGTGTGTGGTTTTTTTTTAACATCATTATTATGTTGTTATATCCTCAGTTCACACCCACACACATTTGGATTAATGATTTACATGAAGTTTAAAGATAGTGATGAAAAGTAACAAAAGTATATCTTAGAATTACTTTGTAAAATAAATTAGTGAATAAGACTTTGTAAATAGAAGATTAAAGCTGTTAATAAAATTAAGCTATGAGGGTGATGACTTAGACAAGCATTCAAGCAAGAGAAGTATGAGCAGGAAAAATGACAGTGAATTTACAGACATTTAATTTTAGTAGACTTGTGAATCCATTTGTCCCATTTGCATTTTTCATCATGAGTCTCAGGCACACAGTGGACATAAAAGCATCTGTAACATTTTTCAAATAAAGCACAACAACTTCTCTATAAAATCAACGGAATTCTTCCAACAAAAAATATAAAATAATACTCTCCGTTTCAAAGTTAACTTACTCACTAAAGGCATGGAGAGAATAAAAGTACAGATGTGACTTTCACAGTTGCACACCTGACAGCAAAAATAAATAGAACTGACACTATTGGTAAGAAATGTATAAAGCCAGCCAGAAAGATAATGGCTATTATATGTTCAGAAATAAATCAGAATGAACTATTGAAAAAAATCCCTTTTGCAAATGACTCTATTACCTGTTGCCTAATGTCCTCGCCATACACTGTAGAAAAATACTTAATTCCTGGTGTATATTAGAATTACATAAAAAACAGACGTGATAAATATGAATTAACACTTAGCATTAAATAGGATTCTCATATGAAGGAAAAGTGCTTGACAAATTTCTGTATTTTTAATCATTGAAAAACTGGGCTACAGAATTGGAAATTTTTTTTGCTTAATTGACTCTTGTTTTATGTGATTTATATCGATATGTAAATGAGAAAGGATATAGCTACTTGAAGAAGAGAAGTGGCTTCTGGACATCTGCCTGCATGTTGTTTACTCACAGAGAATAATCACTGGCCAAGAAAAAAACCACCTGATCTTCATTTAGTGTTGACAGAAATGGTGAGGATAATAATCCTATCAACTTTCAGGCCCTGAATGTACTCACTTTGAGAGCATTGTTCAAAGAAATGAATGCCAGATATAAACTTGGCCTTCTCCACACTTAAATAGTCTGCTGTTGAGGAGAAATCTCATTCCTTATTTCATATGCATTTCTGAAATGAAGAATGAGATAAAAATATTGCTTCATGACTATTATGTCAATGAAGAATAATACTGTTTTCAAGAAACGTACAGAAATAACATATCCCAGTAACATACTTAGTAGAATGAACCATCTAAATCCATCTTTCAAAACCAAAGTGTCAGGATTAAGATTGAAGACAAGTAGTTGGGGTTTCTTAAGAAGGCCAACCATGAGGGCAAGGACTTGATTGCACAATGATGCTTCCACGGAGCCTGAAGATTTCTTTCACTCTTCAGAAAACATACTCGATGGCTCGAGTGGACCTTTTAAACACCACATCCAAATGCTGCAGCAGCTGGTGGCAACTTCCGGGGCAAACACAAGCAAACAGTGTGTTCCAAATCCATCGCCTCTGTTTCTCAGGTGGAATCAGTCTGCCTTCCAGCTCTGAAGGGTGATATCCTTACCAATCCATGATCTGAAGGACCCAGTGAGAAATCGTCCCATAAGACTCATTTGAAAACATCAGGAAGACCTAAGACTCAAGATATATATCTTTGAGCTGGAAAAAAAATTCCTTGTTAAAAGATTATAAAATAGAACAATTATTTTTTTTAATTTTAAAGATATTTTATTTTTGTTATTTGTAAATGCTCATATTTTAAAAAATTTGCTTAAAATTCACAAGTTATTAATGCAGTAAATGTTTAAGTGATTCAGAGATGCTGAATATTTGGAAAGCACTAAGGTATTCCAATGTTGATGGCTGCTGGGGAAATAAAGGAGAGTATTCTGAGGCGTTTTAGTGAGTAAAAGAATGTGAAATAGAATATTCTTCCATGAAGTAGGAATGTCAGGGCACAATAGTGCCACTTGACTGGTGACTTTCTCGAGTTTGGGTACCCGGGTTTGCAGATGTTCAGTAAGGGTATGATTTCCTGTTACTTCACATAATGGTTGACCCTGGACTGGATCTACCAGGGTGCACATTACTCTGTCATCTGAGCAAACACAGATGAGCCCTTCATTGCCGTTTAAGCCCCATAAGCCTTCTTAATACCAAACTGAAGTCAGCTAAGTTCAGGTGGCTAAAATGGTGCTTTTGTTATGAAAGCAGCGGCTAGAAAATGCAAACTCTTTGAGTCACCCAGCCCAGCTATTTCCTTCAGTATCCAGCCCTGAGCCAAGTGTTTTTTATTTTGTCTTCTCAGACTAGGTAACGTTCCCTTGTGGCAGACTCTTGGATAACTGCAGGCAGCTGGGGGCACACCCCACTTTTGAAGGGGAGTTTTCAGACCAGAAATTACCAAGACTTATGTAAGTGAGGGCATCAGTAGAGCCCAGCATGAACAGAGTAGGAGGCATTTAGGAAAAGAGTTACAAACAGCAAAATAGGAGGAAGCCGTGGAAGAACACAGAAGCAGCAGCAGCTGGCCCCAGATAGAAGAGAAGATTGTTTTCTGACAGTTTACAGACGTCGTTTTTTGTTTTTGTTTAAAAAAGGAAAAAATGGCAAAAAAAAAAAAGAGCAATTTCTTCTTTTGTCTTGGCTCAGTTACATGGCTGTCACGTGGGATCAATCCAACCATGGATATTGATTGTTTTGTTCATGTCTGCTGAGTATTCTCCTGCTCGGCCTGGGGCCCTTTCCCAATTTTGTTTGTTCACCGAGGCACAGAAAGAATCAAAATCTCTGCTCTCGGGTTCTCCTTAAAGAATTATGAAGAGAACGGACTCAGGCAAGAAGGACCACCTCAACTTAATAACTTCCCCACCAGCTCCACGTCATACCTCAGGGCCCTAGATGTAGTACTACTTTGCTTTTTGCAGTGCAGGAAGTTCCAGTCCTTCTCAAAAGCCTCCATTATTATGATCAGCCTTTAAACAAGCCACTTTGCAGTGGCGTTGTAGATATTTAATACTTAAAATAATTTTCCCATGTTTCGAGGTTGTAATAATGCCCACTAGTTTCCAGATTTCCAACAAATAGTAGCAGAGGAAAGGATCCTTTCATGCTTACCATTAAGCACATCCCTCCCTCCAGCATCTTCTTTCCCAGAAATCTCTAAAAACAAGCTACTGTGATAAAGACTATGTGGATATGACAGAAAGCTGGTGTTTTTCCCATCTCTTTTACTCCCGGCAATATTGTCTTTCGAACTTTTCTGCAACGTAGACTAACGGGGTGGGAGATGGTTTGTTGGGTGAGGCAGGCAACCCAATGAATGTCTTTTCAAAACATGGGTCCTTTGCTCTTGTAAGAGAAAACTTTGTCACTAAATATTCAGCATGTATGTGCTCTGCTATAGCTGTGAAAGATTCTGATTCCATATTCACCAGCAACTACGTCAAAGGGTTGGCATTGAAGCAGAAACAGTGGCAGGAAGGAGCAAAGGTTGATTTTCAAAGTCAGAAAGTTCATAGTGTTATTTGGTCAGGGTTTTTTCAAGATAAATGCAAAAATGTAAAACAGAAAAAGGCACTCTTTTAAAACTGGCCAGTAGAGTTTTTTCACTCCTGCACTCATTCAGTATGCATTTCTTTTTTTTTCTCTTTTTTTTTGAGGCGGGGGGCTGCATTGGGTCTTTGTAGCTGTGCGCGGGCTTCCTCTAGTTGTGGTGAGCAGGGGCTACTCTTCGCTGCGGTGCACAGGTTTCTCATTGCAGCGGCTTTTCCTTGTTGTGGAGCACAGGCTCTAGGCATGTGGGCTTCAGTAGTTGTGGTACGCGGGCTCAGTAGTTGTGGCTCACAGACTCGAGCGCAGGCTCAGTAGTTGTGGCGCACGGGCTTAGTTGCTCCATGGCATGTGGGATCTTCCCGGACCAGGGCTCGAACCCATGTGCCCTGCATTGGCAGGCGGATTCTTAACCACTGCGCCACCAGGGAAGTCCCAGTACGCATTTCTTGAGCATACCTAGAGAGGGCGTGGGAGCTCTGTGGCCCTCTCCCCATACCTTGCCCTATGCATCTCTTCCATTTGGCTATTCCTAAGTTGTATCCTTTCTAATAAACCAGTAACAGTAGGTAAATTATCCCTGAGTCTCTGAGCCATTCTAGCAAGTTATCAAACCCAAAGAGGGGGCCATGTGGACTCCTGATTTATAGCTGGTTGACCAGAAGTACAGGAGGCTGGTAACTTGCAGTTGGCATCTGAAGTGGGGGCAGTCTTATAGGACTGAACCCTTAACCTGTGGGGTCTGCAGTAACTCTAGGTAGTTAGTGTCAGAATTGAATTGACTTATAGGATGGTCAGTTGGTGTCTGGGGAGGTGGAGAACAGGTTGCTATGGGGAAAAAATCCCACACATTTGGTGTCTGAAGTGTTGTGGTGTTGGAAACAGTTCATAGAAGAACACACTTATTTGTGCCTGGAGGTAAGAATCAGGAAGGCTATCAATGAGGTCAGTCCTCAAGAATGAATTGATTTGTGCCAACAGAAAAGGGACCAAGTTTGGAAAGGCATGGAGGTGTCTGAGAGCTTGTCAACATGGGGAAAAGAGTTAGTAGGGTGGATCAGGTGTATGTGCCATGGGAACCCACTGGAGAGAGGCAGGAAAATAATCTGAGAAATAATCGGGGACTTGGAGCATTACAGACTTCAAATGCTATGCAGGAGAGCAGACCAGTAACCAGAGGAATACCGTGAGGTCTGAGATTCAGAAAACGCATCCTGGCTGGCCACATGGAAGAACTGGAGAGGAGCCATTCAGGAAACTACTATACTAGTCCAGGTCCCAATTTTTTTAATGATGAGGGCTTGAACTGAGGTAGTAGTCACAGGATTGGACATGAGGAGACAGCTCAGGAGACATTAATGAGTCAAAATTGATCATGCATTAGTGGCTGGCCAGATGTGGGAGTGAGGGAGAAGGAGAAGTCCAGGATGGTTCATTTCAGACTTGAGTGCTAGGCAAGTGGGACCATTCACTGAGGGAGGGAACATGGGAGACCGTGTGTTCTGGGAGACCGTGGGCATGAATAGCACACATCAAGTTTGAGGCGTTGGTGCTACATTTAGGAGCAGACATTTCAAGATCTGGTCTAGAGATTCAGATTGGAAAGACATTTGAATATGAAGGCCCTGCAAGCAGATGATACAGACCAGAGGGCCCAGGAGATAGCAGACAGCAAGCACAACTTCAGATATTTGAACACTGTGAGGGTATGGGGGTAGGGGGATGATTTTCTCAGTCCTTGAAAGAAGCTTGATCAGTGTCTCAGAACGAGTTCAGACAAAATGACTGAGATGAAACAAGGAGAACTCTGCTCTGAGTTTGTGGGTCCCCACTCCCTGGCTGTGAGCATAAGGGACAGACGGATGGTCAGTGTGCCTCTTGAAACCATACATGCCCCAAGTTAGACCATCAGGTACATCTTTGAAAGAGTAGTGCCTGTTCTCTCAGGTCGCATGTCCTTGCTGGGATGTCCCTTGGCCACTTGGAACTCTTGTCTGTCTGCTTAGGCTTCCCAAGGCCCCTCAGCGGGAGCCTCTGCTTTCCCCATCTTCCAGATCCCCTGTGTAAGAGAGGGGGTTCCTTTTCAGGCAGGACTGTCTGCACCTCACTCCAGAGAAACGGATCATCAGTCTCAGGTCCCGATTTTCTAAACCAGGACAACAATCTGTTGAAAACAGAACAAGCAATCCCTCTTTTCACAGAATGTACTTTCTAGGGGAAATGGGAGGAACCCATAAAAGATTTACCTCTTCATTTTGACTCACTGCCCTGACTGCAGGACATCATCTCCCTGAAAGATTGATTCTTACCCTCACAGCTGGATCTGTCAGCACGCAGGAAGCACTTGACCGAGGCTCTGAGCACACAGTGGCCTTAAGCCTAGGGATGAAGGGCATGGTATGTGCTTTCTATTTCGAGAGTCACGGTGCTCATGTACAGAAGACCTTTCAGGAGAATGTCTTTAAAGGCACATCTCTAGCCAGGAGTCCTTGCCCCTTAACTTTTCTAAAGTTCATCTTACGTGTACAAATGACCCTGCCTTCCTAGCGGGAGTGGCTCTCGGCCTCCTAATGTGGGCCCATGCTATGGAAGAAGCCAGCTCAGGCTGACCGTGGTGAGTGCCCAGCAGACGTGGCTGCTGGCTTTGGGTGAGAAAGTATTCCTGATCCATCAGAATAATGATTTCAGCGTGTTCTCGGCAGGTTCTCAGTGTGATCCCACAAGGGTACCCCATCCCTCTGCACGATATGTTGTACTTGGAGTCGTTCCCCGTTTCAATTTCAGTATCAGTCGGAGGGAAAGAGCAAAACAGCATTCCTTCATGTACATAACCAGTAGGCAGCTGGCTACTCCTGGTTGGTAACATAACTCCACCAGTGTATTCTGGCAGCTGGGTTTACTTAAGGGAAAAGACAGACATTCCCCTACTCAGACACAGAGCTGCTAAACGTGACTCCAGTAGCCTCCTTGCTGTCTGTAAAAATAAAATCCTTGAGGAAAAACAGCAGTAAGGGACCAGTCTTTGAGATAGCCTAAGCACAAATCCCAGATCTGCCTCTTACCAGCTGTGTGGCCTTATTCATTCATTTAAGAAATATTTATGGAGTGCATACCACATAGCAGGCAGACTCTTTAGACCAGTTAGCTGATCTTGATAAGCCTCAGTTTCCTCATCTGAAAAATGGGGATAATAATACATACCTCCCAGGGCTATGTGAGGAAAATGTTGAGATAGTGTGTATAAAGCATATAGCACAGGGGTGGTACAAAGGAAGTCCTCAATTAAGGATGACTGCCATAGGTATTATTCCCTTTACCCCAGCCCGTGCTAACTGCCTACCCAGTGAGGAACTCCTGACAGTGCCAGCACCTCTTTCTCAGCCCGCATCTGGTACAGAGTTCACCTTCTTATTCCTTCTGTCTTTATGTGATATTCACTGACCTGGGGCTACCCACACTAAGGGACAGTGTAAATGGTGGCAGAGATCACTGTCTCTGCCCTGGCTTCTGAGCTCACCCTTGCTGTCAGCTGCTCACCATGCTCTTCCCATTGATTCTCTCTAGAGTCAGGTCCTCATATTAATCTGACAATACTAAATATAAATACAATGTGTATCTGTAATATTCATCTATAAGATATACACGTATATTATATATACGTATGTCTGTGTTTTTTCCTCACGCAAAGTTCAATAGATTTCTCAGTGGTGGGCAGGAGAAGTAATAGCTTTGACACAGACATTTGGTAAGAAAAAGTTGACCCGATTAGCACCATCAATACCGAACCTGAATGAGGCTCCAGCAGACTCTAGCTTTATCCAAAAATCTTCCTCCAAATATTCTCCAGTTTATCTGGGGTTATATTATAATGTAGAACAGTGGTCCCCAACCTTTTTTGGCACCAGGGACTGGTTTCATGGAAGACAGTTTTTCCATGGACAGGGTGGGGGGGCGGGGGGATACCTAACAGGCCGAGGACCAGTATCGGTCCCTGGCCCAGTGGTTGGGGGTTGGGGACCCCTGCTGTAGAAGAAGTAATAGCAGATGGTCCTGACCTCCCATCAAAATGTCCAACCTCACTAGGAGTGGTACTCAGGTAAATCCAGGTAGGGTAGCAGTGATCATCCGTGTTAAATCAGAGAGCAGGCCAGACAGCACACCAGGCAAAACTAGCAGCCTTCCTGCAGACCTCACCAGTCTCTACAACGGGGTCAGGTGACTTTTGTTTCAGAGCACAGGTCTCCCCAAAGCCCTGGAAGAAATCCTGACTCTAATGAGAGGAACTCTGGTTCAGTGGTTCTGATGCAAGTGTCAATGGCATTCCTTCTGTCCTTTTATTCATTTGGTAAATATTTATTGAGCTCTTATTATGTACCAGGCACTAGATTGAGGCTCACAGTTGTAGTCATCTGTCCAACTCCTTAGGCACCTGATGCAGGTACCTGAGTCCTGTTTCCCCGAGACTGATGTCTGCCTCAATCTTCTATCCAAACCCTAGCTCCTCAAAGGCTTGCTGTCACCCACCCCTTTCGCTGTGAACCCCAGTCTGTCCGGGACTCGCACCACATCTGTCAGGCCTCTACTGACACCACCAGCTGGACTGCAGTGTCCTCTCCTTCCCCTTGTGTCCAGCTTCCCATTCCAAGCCCTCCTCCCATCTGCAGGAGCATCACTGGTGACCCTTCGGGCTGCCCCACCTTCCATTACCTAGACAGAGGACTTGCATAGACTTAGTGCTTAATAAATATTAGGTGTCCCATTTAGACATTTCACTTCTAAAGTGACCAACATGAAAACAGGAACGTGCCTGACTTGTGCATTGATGGGTCTCTACCACCTAGACCTATAGTTAGTACATGGTAGACACGGAAAAAATGCTTGGACTGAAAATTCATTCTAGCCTTTGTTTAGTTGAAGGAGGTGTGGGAAGGTAACCCCTTGCCATCCAGTGATAATGCTGAACTAGAAGCAGCAACAGTTGTCTCAGATGCCGCTTTAGATTTTTGTTTATTTATTTTTTGCGGTACGCAGGCCTCTCACTGTTGTGGCCTCTCCCATTGCCAAGCACAGGCTCCGGACGCACGGGCTCAACGGCCATGGCTCACGGGCCCAGCTGCTCTGCAGCATGTGGGATCTTCTTAGACCGGGGCACGAACCCGCGTCCCCTGCATCGGCAGGCGGACTCTCAACCACTGCGCCACCAGGGAAGCCCTGCCGCTTTAGATTTAAGGCGCCCCTGAAAGACACGAACCCCCAGAAGGCTGGAGGTTCATCCTATTCCAAAGGAACCACAGGCATGAGTACTGCACCACCTCTCTCAGGAGCAGAACAACCCTGGAAATGTGTTTTCCTGTTCAGTTAACCCGAGTAAGGAGGAGTGTAGATAATAACGTGAACTATTCCTAGCAGAATTTTGCTCTCCTGTGCTTTTTCTCACCGCCAGTGTATAAAAAAATGACAGTAATTTCCCTTACCCAGAAACTACCATTTGAAATACATTCTACAGAACATTCCTCTCCATTTCTTTTCTCCCCATCAACTGTCGGAAGTTCTTTGACAATAAGAAGGCATGCACTAGAAGATTGTAGTTGAAGCCTTTAAAGAATTGAGCTCATTCATTGATGCATCACTGTATTTGGAAGATATTTAAAGAGCAACTAGAATATACCAGATATTTCTCTGAAGACTTAATAGAGAGTTGGGAAAAGTTTTAAGATAATAGGGGAAAATGGAGTAGACTGGTTTTTTTGCACATAAGCCTAATCCTCCTCCATCCATATGTATGTAATTCCCATTCATTCTCTTCTCTGGCTCATCAACCTGCATTATCCCACTAACTATTGGGTTGGCCAAAAAGCTCGTTCGGATTTTGAGATGTTATGGAAAAACCTGAACGACCTTTTTGGCCAACACAGTACATGCCTTGAGCAGGCTTCATTACTTGTCTGCCTTGAGCATGGGTTGGCCACAGGTGCATGGGAAAACATATGAAGTCAAGATGATGCTGAATTGCTATGATTTACACATCAGATATGTCTGTTGGTATTAGTGAGGAGGACATTTTTTTAAAAAATAAAAGAAAATAGAGTTCATTGTGTGCCAGGTATAGTGCTAGGTGCTTTATGTTTGACAGTCTTATCTTATTTCCATGATATTCATATGAAGTTGCATTACTATATTAGACATCAAAAAATTGAAAAAGTTTCAGAAAAAGAAAGTAACCTGCTTACTATCCCCCAGTATTTGAGCTGTACTCCTTTCTCCAAAGCAAAATTTTCTGTACTAGTAAAATCACTACTTTTACTGTATTACTCTAGTTCTTTACCCATAACTCTATGATAGCAGGTATAAATTCCATTTTAATTATCTATATATCCATGTCCCCAACCAGGCTTATCTCCCTTTCCTGCTTCATTTTTCTTCATAGAATTTTATCTGTCAGGTTTCAGCCAGAGAAGCAGAATCAATAGAAAATAATATGAAGGGGTTTACTGCAAGGAATTGGCTTATGCAACTGTGGGGACTGCCTGAAGAAGTCCAGTGTTTATAGGACAGGTCAACAGGAAGGACAGGGGCTAAAACTGCCATCCACAAAAGAATTTCTTCTTCTCTCAGGGGAGCCTCAGCCCTGCTTTTAAGGCTTTTCAGCTGATTGAAACAGGCCTGCCCAGATTCTCTAGGATAATCTCTCTTAAAATCAACAGATCATGGACCTTAATTATATCTACAAAATACATTCACAGCAGCATCCGGATTAGTGTTTGATTTGGTAATTGGGAATATAGTCTGCCCAAGTCCACACATTTCAAAGACTATCACAACCTGATATCTTTTACTCGTTTACTTATTTATTGTTTTTTGTCTCTCTTTACTCACTGAAATGTAATTTCCATGAGGACACCACGTTTTTTGTTTACTGCTGTATTTTTCAGCAGCTGGAACACTGTCTGATGCATGGTAAGCAGGCAAGAAGTTTGTGCTAAATGAATGAATGAATGAATGAATGAATGGCTTTCTTATAGCTTCCTCTTTCCATATGGTCTCTCCAGCATCCAGCATAGTCCCAGAACAGAACAGGTGGTCATAATTATTTTAAATTCAGTTGCCAGAAAAAGACCAGCTGGTGATGCACATCCTTTCCTTGCCTATAGAATTCCACAACTCAAGTGAACTGGTGTTGTGAAGGCTGGGCATGGAGGTCTAGAGGACAGATTACACACCTGCGATTACCAAGGTGTGGAGGATTGGATGTCAGCGCCATCACACCCCTGCTGGGGACTGTGTGAGCTGAAGACAGGAGGAGATGCAATCACAATTGGCAGTCACGCTTGGAATCATTTCAGGAATAGCTCGATACAGCAATGGCTGAAAGGAAGCAGGAAAGGTCATAGAGAATACAGCTTCTAGGTGCTTTTGCTTTTGAATGGAAGCCCCCTGCTTCTGGGTGACAGTCTGACAGGAGAATCACTGTCTTGGACTATTGGTTCAGATGATCACAGTCAACAGAAGAAATGGCCATGAGCCCCTAAGGTCAAGCTTCAGTTTCTGTGGCCCCTGAACACAGAAGACAAAGGGCATCTGATACCACTGAGTTGTTTCTTTTGGAGGCCCAGGGCTGTGAGACTCCTTCTCCTAACCACGGTGGAGGACTTTTATTTACAGCTGGGATAATTATATGTACCATCCTTTTAATATGGAGCACGGTTCCTCCCTTTTAATCTTAAGGAAGAGACAGTTTTCCTACCAAATTTGTTATTACCGAGTGGTATCTTCTATGTCCCAATACACACTGGACTTGCCAGTCTGCCAACTCAGCAGATGCACACAGATATGTGTGCCACGCAAGGCAGTAGTAGAAAGGTAAGCAAGAAAAAAGGTGGAAATGGGAAGGACCAAGGAACAGAATGCTTATTTAATTAATGCACAGTCTCGTGTGTTCTGGACTGTAAGGAAAATACAGTCAGAAATTTAAAAAGTGGGTTGACTGAGACATGAGACTGTGAATTTGGTACTAAAGAGGCAGTCATATAGAAGACAGGGTCATTGGACTAGAGAAGCAGTAAACTGAAATATCAGACCATAGAGTCAGGCTGTGAATTTCCCTCCTTGTAAACCTCTGGGAAGGAACTAGAACCAGAGCCAGAACTCTGGGAGATGTGGATGCACCTAACACAGTAGTCACTGAACAAAGGCTTGCTAAAGGTGAAGTCACAAAACGCCTTTTAGAACAGATAGAGATAGGCTTCAAACAAATATCACTGTGGGACGGAATGATTTCTTCTATTGAAGTATAGTTGATTTACAGTGTTTCAGGTGTACAGCAAGGTGATTCAGTTTTATATATATGTATACACACACACACACACACACACACGCACACATATATACTTTTTCAGATTCTTTTCCATTATAGGTTATTATAATATATTGAATATAGTTCCCTGTGCTATACAGTAGGTCCTTGTTGTTTATCTATTTTATGTATAGTAGTTTGTATCTGTTAATCCCATACTCCTAATTTATCCCTTCACTCCTTCCCTCTCCACTTGGGTAACCACAAGTTTATTTTCTATTGTCTGTGGGTCTGATTCTGTTTCATAAGTGAGTTCATTTGTGTCAGATCTCAGATTCCACATATAAGTGATATCATGTGGTATTTGTCTTTCTCTTTCTGACTTACTTAGCATGATAATTTCTAGGCCCATCCATATTGCTGCAAATGGCATTATTTCCTGAATGATTTTTTTTTTTTTTTTTTTTTTTTTGGTATAT
>NW_020175821.1:4851432-4867587 GCF_003031525.2 Neophocaena asiaeorientalis asiaeorientalis
GAACCCTTGACCCCTGCATCGGCAGGCGGACTCTCAACCACTGCGCCGCCAGGGAAGCCCCCTGAATGATTTTTAAATGCGGAACGGATGATGCCTCTGAAGAAATACAGGTTTCTGACCTCAGTGAAATCCGAGCTACCACCACCACCTCCATAAGTCCATCATTCTTTCTCAGACTACTCTGTTGATTGGTTTTTGCAGCAGTGAAATACTCAGAAGAGTCTGCTTGCTCCAACCCTTCCCGAAGCAAAGCATGATTATCTAACATTATTCTTCAAAATCTAGAGAAACGCTTCAGTGAAGCACTGAAGCAATTAACAAGGAGTGTTTAGATTTTGCCCAGAGTTAGTTAGGAAGAGAATACTAATTAGGTTGATACTAATTAGGTTGAACCTTGAGGCTCAAGGATCAGTAGAGGCTAGTCTCTGCATATGTTTCAGAGATAAAGTAGCCATTAAAAGTTATTGAATTAATTTAAATATAAATTGAAAATAAAAACAGATCTAAAAAATCAGTATTAGTAGAGGATGGCAGTGATACAAATAATATTTTAAAATCATTTATCTTGGACTTTGCCATGTTTTCATTGATTGCATGAACCAGAGTGTTTCTAAATTATAAAACTCTATGTGTCAAAGCAGATTGTGCGGCCAAGCAGATCTGAAAGGACTTGAATATTTGGGGAGGATACTATTTATTTATCTATCCCCTACCCTGTGGCTAAAACAATTTAAGCAATTTATAAAGATGCATACAGTGAAGTAAGATAAAATAAATTTAAATAACTAAGAAAATAAGAGAAAGGGAAAATAAGGTTAGGCAAAATAAGATGGATCTAGGAATGAGGTTAATATCCAAAAACTAATTCCCTAGACACATAGGAGGATAAGAAAGCTCTCCAGGGCTTCCCTGGTGGCGCAGTGGTTGAGAGTCCGCCTGCCGATGCAGGGGACACGGGTTTGTGCACCGGTCAGGGAAGATCCCACATGCCGCGGAGCGGCTGGGCCCGTGAGCCATGGCCGCTGAGCCTGCGTGTCCGGAGCCTGTGCTCCGCAACGGGAGAGGCCACAACAGTGAGAGGCCCAGCTTCCCCCTCCCCACCTCTTACCATTGTCTAATCTCCCCATCAGTTCTCCAAATGCTGTGGATGGAGGATAAAGCCACAACACCAAGTTCCCATCCCTAAGCTGGCCAGTTGTCTCATTTTGTTCCTGGGGGAAGGGATAGAAATTAAGTGCTAGTTGTGCGTGTGTGGAAGGGGAGGGGTCAGATTCCTCCCACTATATAGACAGCCCTGTCATAAGGTTTAATAAGTAAATTGGATCCATAAGGATGAGTCTTCCGTCACAACCAGACATTAGTGAAGATAAGACGAAAAACCAGCAATCCAAGTGTGGATAAGGAAAAGTCAGTGATTCTGTCACTTCTGAGGTTTCCAGGGATTAAGTGATAACATTTGTTTATTCCCCTCTTGAGTTCAGAACCAAATGAGAGATGGATACAAATCAGAAAGATGCAAACTAAAACATCAGCTTTATTACCGGGCTAGCTGAATTTTAGAACACAGCTTGATCTACAAACAATATGAGATCTTGTTGAGTCTCCTGTAAGTAGAATCTGCAGTCTGAAGCACAGGTCTCCCCACTGCAGAGGCAGAGCATGCCCTGGTAAGCTCCAAAGGTATGGGAAGGTTGATACTAATTAGGTTGAACCTTGAGGCTCAAGGATCAGTAGAGGCTAGTCTCTGCATATGTTTCAGAGATAAAGTAGCCATTAAAAGTTATTGAATTAATTTAAATATAAATTGAAAATAAAAACAGATCTAAAAAATCAGTATTAGTAGAGGATGGCAGTGATACAAATAATATTTTAAAATCATTTATCTTGGACTTTGCCATGTTTTCATTGATTGCATGAACCAGAGTGTTTCTAAATTATAAAACTCTATGTGTCAAAGCAGATTGTGCGGCCAAGCAGATCTGAAAGGACTTGAATATTTGGGGAGGATACTATTTATTTATCTATCCCCTACCCTGTGGCTAAAACAATTTAAGCAATTTATAAAGATGCATACAGTGAAGTAAGATAAAATAAATTTAAATAACTAAGAAAATAAGAGAAAGGGAAAATAAGGTTAGGCAAAATAAGATGGATCTAGGAATGAGGTTAATATCCAAAAACTAATTCCCTAGACACATAGGAGGATAAGAAAGCTCTCCAGGGCTTCCCTGGTGGCGCAGTGGTTGAGAGTCCGCCTGCCGATGCAGGGGACACGGGTTTGTGCACCGGTCAGGGAAGATCCCACATGCCGCGGAGCGGCTGGGCCCGTGAGCCATGGCCGCTGAGCCTGCGTGTCCGGAGCCTGTGCTCCGCAACGGGAGAGGCCACAACAGTGAGAGGCCCAGCTTCCCCCTCCCCACCTCTTACCATTGTCTAATCTCCCCATCAGTTCTCCAAATGCTGTGGATGGAGGATAAAGCCACAACACCAAGTTCCCATCCCTAAGCTGGCCAGTTGTCTCATTTTGTTCCTGGGGGAAGGGATAGAAATTAAGTGCTAGTTGTGCGTGTGTGGAAGGGGAGGGGTCAGATTCCTCCCACTATATAGACAGCCCTGTCATAAGGTTTAATAAGTAAATTGGATCCATAAGGATGAGTCTTCCGTCACAACCAGACATTAGTGAAGATAAGACGAAAAACCAGCAATCCAAGTGTGGATAAGGAAAAGTCAGTGATTCTGTCACTTCTGAGGTTTCCAGGGATTAAGTGATAACATTTGTTTATTCCCCTCTTGAGTTCAGAACCAAATGAGAGATGGATACAAATCAGAAAGATGCAAACTAAAACATCAGCTTTATTACCGGGCTAGCTGAATTTTAGAACACAGCTTGATCTACAAACAATATGAGATCTTGTTGAGTCTCCTGTAAGTAGAATCTGCAGTCTGAAGCACAGGTCTCCCCACTGCAGAGGCAGAGCATGCCCTGGTAAGCTCCAAAGGTATGGGCAGAGCAGTGGGATCCTGACAAGAAGTGGCTCCCCATAGAGAGGACGCCACATACGTTCAGCGCTGCTTCTCTAGCTCACCAATCAGATGAGACTCTTCTTATGGTAGTTGGTTAATGGATGAGGCAAGAGAAGAAAGAGCCCACAATTATATCTCCCATGCCTCTGTGTCCTCCATGGGGTAGGATGTAAGCGTTGTCTCTAAAGAACCTCCAAGTAGGAGTACCATCCTCAGTTGCATCAGATGCATAACACTGGGGTGCATAAAAAAGGATGAGAAACAAAAATGTGTGAGGGTTGATTCATTTCTCAAGTCCACATCCAGACCCACAGGGTATCATGCACCTGTGTGTGGGCCTGGACAGGTACATGGGACAGAGTAGTTCTGGTCTCTTCTGTCCTTAAGAGCCTGAAAGGCACAAGTATGTGGCAAATAGCATATTAACATGAGGCATCTGTCCAGCTCTCTCTTCCTGGTGTTGTCATCCCAGGCCGAATGGAGCATTGGGTCATCCCTCCCCACCAACCTTTCAGTGCTCTTTCTTGTCCTTGGGTTTAAGTTCTAACCTCGGAATATCCTACGAAGCCTCACCCTGTGGCCCAGAACCTGTCTACAAGTAGTATCTCATCTCTTATGGCTCCCTCCCTCACCTCACCTTCACTCAGTTTCTCTAAAGCACCAGCCTGGTCACATGGGCAGTCCCCTCCTCCTGGAACGCTCTGGTCCTCCCTCTTCTCCTCTTAACCTCAACCCATCCTTCAAGTCTCCATTTCCTCCAGGAAGTATCTCCACAAACTTGGTTAGGATGACTCCCCATGGGGTTCCCCTGTATCACACTAACGGTCATTTCACTTGTCAACCTCTCTAACTAGAATTTGTGCTTCAGGAAGTCAGAGGCCATGTCCCTCACTGCATCCTTTATTCCCAACGTATAACATAGTGCTTGTCATGTCAAAGGTGCTGAATAAACATTTACTGATTACATAGTGAATGAGAGAAATTGTTTCCCAACTATGGGACCCCAGCCACCACCCAAGCCTCTGCTAAGGGAACTCAGATTCAAAGTAATGAGAAATATAAATTCCAAGTTCCTGCTTCTTAACTGTTTTTATTGTTGTTGCTACTACTGGATGAAGTCTCTAAGGACCAGAGAATTTGGAAATCAGTTTCTCCTTCTTTTCTGCCAAGTTAAGGGAGTTTCAGCTCTCTTCTCCCAAAAGGACCCCCTCCCAAGTAGCTTCTTAGCTCATATAGAACCCAGGAGCCAACAAGATTGTCTTTGTTTAATTGCAGTCATTGCTGTTTTTCAGCCCTTATTAGCCTTGCTCTCAACGGGCTGATTATAGCCCTCCCCACTCCAAGGGTGACTTTGATTGAGAGGTAAGTGCAATTTTTTATCAAAGCTCACCCTCCTAAAATATTTAAAATCCAGAAGTTGCCACTCCCCACCCTCTGGGCTGACCCCTGGACCAACCCCTTCTACTCCTGTTCCTCCAACTCCCATGGCAGTTCTCTGGGGAAGGTGACCTTCCTGGTGTTTTCCTAGGCATTACCTGCTGCCTCAAAGGAGAATCTTTCCTCTATAGTAGGATTCTTAAACTTGATTCAGGGAGTGTGTTTTAGGGGATCTGAAAACTACCTGAATGTATCTACAAAACTTTCTGCAAAGATACGTTTGTCTGGGGAAGGATCCGTAGCTTTTCCTAGATTCTCAGAGCAGCCCAAAGCCTCACTGTCCTATCAATTTAACTGGATTGTCCTTTTCCAGCAAATTCCAACTGATCCCAACCAATGGCTTTCTCTTTCCTAAACATTCTTTAATTGAGGCCATCCCCTGGGCATGGAGAACCTTTCCTCATACACGGGGTTTTTTGTCTCAGTTAGCTTCCACCTTACAGACCCTCCCAAGGGAGGAACCCATGAGGAGAGATGCAGAGGCGCTGTAAGACATAATTGCACCATTTTGTGAAAGAACCACTAAGAGAAGTGTAGGGACCTGGCTTCTCCTGTGGGCTCTGCCTCTAAATGTGTGTGTGTGACCATGTGCATGTTACACTTATCCTCTATATCTTCAGTTTTCTATCTGTTGAAAAAGAAAAGAAAAGCAGTGTGGCCTAGATAAACCCTTAAAGGCTCTTTGAGCTGTAAAACATCTATAATTACATGAGATTAGACCAAATGGGAAGAAATGATGCTGTGAGTAATTAGCTGTACAGGTACAAGTTGTGTTCACATATTCTGTGGTGCTGTCTCCTAGAAGTGCATGGGCATCTTGTGTATCTAATGGGGTAATCATAGACTATTTCCTGTTTTCTTCTTTCTCTGTATTTTCTTTTTGCTACATCATTTTCACCCCTGTTTTAGATGTCAGCTATGTCAGTAAGATCTCAGAAGAATAAGAGAGTCATCTTTTAGCTTTTAAGTTTCAAAATAGGCTTTGAAATACTCAACGGAAAACACAGATTGAATAGATTTCTTAAGAACGCATGATGTAATTCAAAAAGAGTCATGTACCAAAATGTTCATTGCAGCTCTATTTACAATAGCCAGGACATGGAAGCAACCTAAGTGTCCATCAACAGATGAATGGATAAAGAAGATGTGGCACATATATACAATGGAATATTACTCAGCCATAAAAAGAAATGGAATTGAGATATTTGTAGTGAGGTGGATGGATCTAGAGTCTGTCATACAGAGTGAAGTAAGTCAGAAAGAGAAAAGCAAATACCGTGTGCTAACACATATATATGGAATCTATAAAAAAAAAAAAAGGTCATGAAGAACATAGGGGCAAGAGAGGAATAAAGACACAGACCTACTAGAGAATGGACTTGAGGATACAGGGAGGGGGAAGGGTAAGCTGTGACAAAGTGAGAGAGTGGCATGGACATATATACACTACCAAACGTAAAATAGATAGCTAGTGGGAAGCACCCGCATAGCACAGGGAGATCAGCTCGGTGCTTTGTGACCACCTAGAGGGGTGGGATAGGGAGGGCAGGAGGGAGGGAGATGCAAGAGGGAAGAGATATGGGGACATCTGTATATGTATAACTGATTCACTTTGTTATAAAGCAGAAACTAACACACCATTGTAAAGCAATTATACTCCAATAAAGATGTTTAAAAAAAAGAAATCGAACAATAAAATCAAATTGTACTTCTATTAAAAAAAGAAAAAAGAACGCATGATAATAGAAGAGCTTTCTTTCTTGTTCTAGACTTGATAGGGGTTCCTCAGAGTAGACAGAAAGGAAAGAGATGAAGAGGCAGTGTTTGGACATAGTATGTCCCTAGGGAGAGGGGCCTTCGCTCTGTCCTCTCCCCAAGACAACACTGGTTTGAAAGTCCAGATTCAGAACCTGTGTTTGCTTCCTGGGTGGATCCTGGGAAAGTGAACAAGGTCCTATATTTCCCCTGTACCCCGCCAATATAGCATGGTTGTGGTAGGAGGCTAGGGGAATCTCAGCAAAGAGGTGCTGGAAGAATCCCCAAGCCTCCTACTACCCAAGAGCAGGACAGGGAACACCTTCTCTAGAATTTTGCATTGGATTATCATCTTCTGTAATCTCTTTATGCTGACGGAGAAGTGGGATTCCACTTCCTAAGTGACTGTTCTTCAGTAGCCAATGACATCTTATTCTGATGTCAGTGTAAGATGTATTGAGTAAGATTGCATTGTCAAAATCCCCTCTGAGCCTTTCATACTTGGCAATTAGAGATCCATCTTCTTAATGCAAGAAGAAGTTATCTTCAATTAATAACACAAGTCATAATGGTTATTTTCAGATATATTGACTTTTCTACACTAAAATAACCAGTGGATAATCCCTTTAAAATAATACAAAATGCTTCAGTGCTTTTTACATATATGAAAATGTTAGTAACATAGGAACACCCTAGCAGTTAATGACACAGCTCCTTTGCCACGGAAACTAGTCTGAGTTCCCCAGAAAGACACCAGGCTGTGATGCCGACCACGTCTCTGCAGGCTGACAGGGCAAGTCCTGAGTTTGGATTTATCTGCACACTCAGACAATATGCTACTTTGTATAGTTTTGACTGTGACCACAGACCACAGGCAGCTCCCACGACGCCTCTCCTCAGGGGCATCACAAGGAAAACAAGCTGGTGGGTTGAAACTACACTAACACTCATTATTCTAACACCAGGAAAAGAAATATTAATTCAGTAACGTCAAGTTTTGAAAAGACCCAAAGTACAAAACCTGGGATTTAACATTTGAGAAAAGAAATAAATAGTACCTTTGCAGAACCATATTATACCCCCTGAAGAGAAGTTGAAAAATGACAAGTACAGGACCTGACAGATCTAGGTCTACAGAATGTATGGTTGGCCCCTTGTACCACCTCAAATATTTTCTTGCAAAGAGAAGAAATAGTGGAAACCGTCTCTCTGCCACCACAGTGCACCATTTATATCTTAGCAGCATCCTTGACTTGGAAATGAAGAACACATTTTTGACTCTATAGTTCTGATTATTTAGGTGAACAAGCCGAAGCATACAAACTTCATCTATGATGGTGTTTCTTACCACTTCCTTTTTAAAAAAAAAAAAAATTGACTCTTTTCTCATTAACTATCATGTAATAACTTTGGCCATGTGAGATTTTGAAAGGCAACTGGCCGCCTGCCAATGCAGGGGACATGGGTTCGAGCCCTGGTCCAGGAAGATCCCACATACCGTGGAGCAACTAAGCCCGTGCGCCACAACTACTGAGCCTGCACTCTAGAGCCTGCGAGCCACAACTGCTGAGCCTGCGTGTCACAACTACTGAAGCCCGTGCACCTAGAGCCCATGCTCCACAACAAGAGTAGCCCCCACTCGCTGCAACTAGAGAAAGCCCATGTGCAACAACGAAGACCCAATGCAGCCAAAAATAAATAATAATTTAAAAGAAAAAAAAGAAAAGCAACTGAATCCCCTTCCAATATTCACCCCCATCCCCCTCTCCAAAAAAAAGTGACCAAGATAGCCCATTATGTCAGGAGAGTTCACATTAATGGGAAATGTTAATGGGAATTAAATCATGTTTGTGAAAGTACCTTCAAAAATATGAGTTGATTATTATCCTGTCCCAGAAAATGGAAGCGCAAGTGATCCCTTTCAGCGTGAGGAGTAAGGGAAGGCAATTATGAGACAGAAAGGAGGACGTCCTGCAAAGAGTCAAAACCAGACAGAAGAGAAGGCTCCTACAGGGAGCTGGCACAGGCATAGTCTCAGCATTCTGGGGTACTATTTGTGCAAAGATCAGCATCTCAACAACAGCTCCACCAGGGATCAGAGACATAGCTGGGACAGAGCTGGGATTTCAGGCTGGGATGCCCCAGACCCAAACTAATGAGTACACATTTCCTGCCCAAGTACTCAGAGATCCTGGCATAAGATTGAAGAACTGGGTACCACCCATCCTGGTTAACATACACCAAAAACATTTTCTCCTTGAGCCGTGAGACTGGGATCAGGTTATTTTTCTTTTTGTTTTAATTTACTTGTTACTTTCATCCTGAAGTTGTGCTTTACATATAGCACTTGATCTTAGTGCTTAAGATCACTTACTTATTTAGTAATGAACATAAAGAAAATATTCTAAACTTGCTGTTTTGAAATAATTGTCTTCTTTGTACCATGACTCTATTTTGTAGGGTTTTCAGTTTGGAAAAGATTTGATTATTCACCATCATGGCTGTACCTATGGAAGTATTTATCAGTGGTTCCTGCCCTCAAGTCTATAATAAATACTCCCCCAAATCTAGCAGTTTATCCAAAAGTTTCCTTAAAACTAACCTAAGGGGGCTTCCCTGGTGGCGCAGTGGTTGGGAGTCCGCCTGCCGATGCAGGGGACATGGGTTCGGGCCCCGGTCTGGGAAGATCCCACATACCGCGGAGCGGCTGGGCCCGTGAGCTATGGCCACTGGACCTGCGCGTCCGGAGCCTGTGCTCTGCATCGGGAGAGGCTACAACAGTAAGAGGCCCGCGTACCGCAAACAAACAAAAAAAAACTAACCTAAAAGTTGCTCTTCCTACAAAATAAATCTGGAATGTGACTACCTCTCACTACCTCCAGCAGTGCTGTTGGAATCAAGCCACCTCACCTCCTGTTCCGCGTTTCCCTCTGTGCCTTTCTTCCTTCACAGGGCTGCTGGAACAGTCGCTGTAAAACATTAGTGGGATATTTCCTGCCACTGCTGCCAACCACCCACTCCCAGCCAGTCTATCTCATTCAGAATAAAGATCGGAATCTTTACCGTAGTACATAGGTCCTGCACTTGGGACTTTTCTTTATTGAAAATATAGTTGATTTACGATGTTGTGTTAATTTCTGCTGTACAACAGAGTCAGTTATACATATATACTGAATAGGCCAAAAAGTGTGCTCGGTTTTAAGTAAAAATAAAAGACACACTTTTCATTTTCACCAAGAACCTTGTTGAACAACATATTCACTAACCAAACAAACTTTTTGGCCAACCCAGTATATATATTCATTTTTATTTTCTTTTCCATTATGGTTTATCACAAGATATTAAATATAGTTCCCTGTTCTATACAGTAGGACCTTTTTATTTATGCATTCTATATATACTAGTTTGCATCTGCTAATCCCAAACTCCCCCTCCATCCTTCCCCCAACCCTCCTCCCCACCTTGGCAACCACGTGTGTGTTCTCTCTGTTTGTGAGTCTGTTTCTGTTACATAGATAAGTTCATTTGTGTCATATTTTAGATTCCACATATAAGTGATATCGTATGGTATTTGTCTTTCTATTTCTGACTTCACTTAGTATGATAATCTCTAGGTCCATCCATGTTGCTGCAAATGGCATTATTTCATTCCTTTTTATGGCTGAGTAATATTCCATCGTATTCATATACCACATCTTCTTTATCCATTCATCTGTCAATGGACATTTAGGTTGTTTCCATGCCTTGGCTATTGTAAATAGTGTTGCAATGAACATTGGGGTGCATGTATCTTTTTGAATTATAGTTTTCTCCAGATATATGCCCAGGAGTAGGATTGCTAGATTATATGGTAACTCTATTTTTAGTTTTTTAAGGAACCTCCATACTGTTCTCCATAGTGGCTGCACCAGTTTACATTCCCACCAATAGTGTAGGAGGGTTCCCTTTTCTC
This sequence comes from Neophocaena asiaeorientalis asiaeorientalis, assembly GCF_003031525.2. Taxonomy (NCBI): domain Eukaryota; kingdom Metazoa; phylum Chordata; class Mammalia; order Artiodactyla; family Phocoenidae; genus Neophocaena; species Neophocaena asiaeorientalis. The sequence continues at coordinate 4,861,601 of NW_020175821.1, forward strand.
CACACCCTCTCCAGCATTTGTTGTTTGTAGATTTTCTGATGATGCCCATTCTAACTGGTGTGAAGTGATACCTCATTGTAGTTTTGATTTGCATTTCTCTAATAATTAGCGATGTTGAGTAGCTTTTCATGTGCCTCTTGACCATCTGCCTGTCTTCTTTGGAGACATGTCTATTTAGGTCCTACACTTGGGATTCAGTGCTCTGCTGCTGATGTCTTGAAATATTAATAATTTTATCTTTGAATTTGAATTTTGTAAGTGAGGATCAGTGAGACAGTGGAACTTGTGCTCAGGGCTGGGAGCCTCAACTCATGCAGAATCCTACCTCCCATCACTTCCCTGCCCCCCCAGGATTGGTTTTGGCTGCCCAATCCCTATTCCTTGGTGTCCCAGGCCCCACTGGCCTCCTACTCCCACCCCTGACACATGACCGCTGATGCCTTACACCCAGGGTGGTGACCAGGTCAGGTGTCAGGCTTGCCAGTGAGAGTCCCTCATTGTGCCATGACCCTCGACACCCCCCAGCAAGTCCTGGACTGGGCGAGCATCCACAGCATTTTGACAGATGATAGGTGGTGATGGGGGTGGTGGGCAGTGGGGCAAGCCTCTCACTCACCCCTTATTCAGGTACCAGGCATGTCCCAAAACAGCAGTTGCCAAATTTTGGGGCCATCCATCCACCATGGAGTGATTCCATGGGAAGGGGAGACTGACTTCTGACTTCCCCTCTCCCAGCCAGGATAGGGCATATTGGTAGTCCCATGGTTGGCAGGAGAAGGAACCGTACAGCCAGTGGGCCTTGTGCATACTGAGTAGCAGGGCAGCAACCCCAGGCACCTCTGAAGGTCTGCAGTCACCCCTGAGGATCCCCACAGCAAAGAAAGTGGAATATAAATAGCAAATAAAATCACCATGAGGGGTTGAGAAAGACGGTGAAAGAAAGGAAAAAGGTTTATATTTTAGTACTTATAAAATCGTTTTTTTTTTTTTTTTTTACTGCTCTTCAAATAAAGGACCCTGCATTTGCATTTTGTACTGGGCCTTCTAAATTTTGTAGCCAGCCCTGCCTCTGCAGGGTCGGTCCCAGCTGGCCTCTCCAGCTTCACCTCCTCCGCTCTCTCCCTCCCACACTCCACTCAGCCAGCCCAGAGCTCTTGCAGGGAACATGCCAAGCTCTGTCCTGCCCCTTGGCCTGTACCTTGATATTTTCTCCGCTGGGAACACTGTTTACCCAGATCTCTCCATGGTCACGTCCTCATTTTGATTTTTCCCTCAAATGTCATCTTCTGATCCTAATCCCAACTGATCACCTTTCCTGTTCACCCCATGAAAATGCCTCTCCATGCTAATCACTCATTATCTCCAGACTCAGCCTTATTTTTTTCTCTAAACCCTTAAAGCTGGTCAACATATGTTAGATATGTGCTTTTTAAAAAATTACTTGTTTTTCTCACTAGAATGCATATTCTGTCAGGTCAGGGACCTTTTGGTGTTCATCTCTTTATCTTCAGTGACTAGAATGGTGCCAAGTATACAATCGGTGTTTAATAAATGTGTGTTAATGAATGAATGAACTAACCTATATATCCGTCATTCTGCATTCCTCTTGCTCATATATCTCTTTAGAGGAGGGAGAAAACCAGCTCCTAAAGAGAGAGCCTCCCCAAACTGAGGCCTTTTATCCATGCAGTTATTTGTTAAAAAGTACATTGACCATATACAATGATTTGTCGATGCCTGTTTTGTGTGAGGCTATACATTAGACCCTATGGAAAAGACTCCTTATTAAGACCATTCTCATTTTTCATTCATCAGAATTGTTTAGAACAGTCAGTTAATTTTCTAATGCTTCCCTTCCATCACTCAAATTCTGAATTCACACCATCCTAGGTTCTCTATACACTTGCTGTAAGAATAGAGCAGGGTGATATTTTTCAATTTGGGGATGGAACTTTTGGTTTTCAATTATAACAGCTTCTTTTTTTAATGTATCATCCACAAAACTCTGTCCTCTGGTGCCATTTTGGAGTTGCCACCAAAATGCTGCACATATTCTTCAGGAAGGGAATGCCCGAACTCTGTCTGTCTGGGGTAATAATGCCATTAAACTTGGCCCCTTTGTTCCTTTTTAATGCTGTGACAAGTGCCTGCCCAGTGGCCTCATTTTGCCTTGGCGCTCCTCCAGCAGGCTCTATCCACCATTGTGGATGTCTGCCCCCTGGGAAGGAGCCCGAGCCGGGGCCCAAATTCCCTCTGAGCACCTACGTGGCGTCCCGTGCTCTCCAGTCCCTCTCTGCATTAGCTGGTACTGGCACAAGGCGGTGCTTGCAATGAAATTAGTAAATGACACCGGCAGCCTCTTCCAGAACCTCCACGATTCCTTTAAATGGACATGACCCTTCCCTCACCCAACTGGTGCCACATAACCCAACACCCCCAAGTTTGGAAGCATGCATTCCACTTGGTGCTTCCCACTGTTTACAGCTTCCTGGGCAAATTTTCAAGCCCTGTGAACTTGTTTTCATCCAAGTCAACTGAATCCAGTTTAGCAGGAAACGTTTCATGACGTAAAGGAGATCTCCAAATATGTGTTGCCCTCTGCCAGAGCTGGGCTAATTCTTTTTTTTTTTTTAATCTTTATTAGAGTATAATTGCTTTACAATGGTGTGTCAGTTTCTGCTTTATAACAAAGTGAATCAGTTATACATATACATATGTACCAATATCTCTTCCCTCTTGCATCTCCCTCTCTCCTACCCTCCCTATCCCACCCCTCTAGGTGGTTAAAAAGCACCGAGCTGATCTCCCTGTGCTATGCGGCTGCTTCCCACTAGCTATCTATTTTACATTTGGTAGTGTATATATATCCATGCCACTCTCTCACTTTGTCCCAGTTTACCCTTCCCCCTCCACGTATCCTCAAGTCCATTCTCTAGTAGGTCTGTGTCTTTATTCCCATCTTCCCCCTAGGTTCTTCTGACCATTTTTTTTCTTCTTTTTTTTTTTTAGATTCCATATATATGTGTTAGCATACAGTATTTGTTTTTCTCTTTCTGACTTACTTCACTCTGTATGACAGTCTCTAGGTCCATCCATCTCACTACAAATAACTCAATTTTGTTCCTTACTGAAAGTGGGCAACCTTGTCTTGTTGCTGATCTTAGTGGAAATGGTTTCACTTTTTCACCATTTAGAATGATGTTCGCTGCGGGTTTGTCATATATGGCCTTTATTATGTTTAGGAAAGTTCCCTCTATGCCTACTTTCTGGTGGGTTTTTATCATAAACGGTTGTTGAATTTTCTCAAAAGATTTCTCTGCATCAATTGAGATGATCATATGCTTTTTCTCCTTCAATTTGTTAATATGGTGTATCATGTTGATTGATTTGCATATATTGAAGAATCCTTGCATTCCTGGGATAAACCCCACTTGATCATGGTGTATGATCCTTTTATTGTGCTGTTGGATTCTGTTTTCTAGTATTTTGTTGAGGATTTTTGCATCTATGTTCATCAGTGATATTGGCCTGTAGTTTTCTTTCTTTGTGACATTTTTGTCTGGTTTTGGTTTCAGGGTGATGGTGGCCTCATAGAATGAGTTTGGGAGGGTTCCTCCCTCTGCTATATTTTTGAAGAGTTTGAGAGGGATAGGTGTTAGCTCTTCTCTAAATGTTTGATAGAATTCGCCTGTGAAGCCATCTGGTCCTGGGCTTTTGTTTGTTGGAAGATTTTTAATCACACTTTCAATTTCAGTGCTTGTGATTGGTCTGTTCATATTTTCTATTTCTTCCTGGTTCAGTCTCGGAACGTTGTGCATTTCTAAGAATTTGTCCATTTCTTCCAGGTTGTCCATTTTATTGGCATATAGTTGCCTGTAGTAATCTCTCATGATCCTTTGTATTTTCAGAAATCCAAAGTGTCAGTTGTTACTTCTCCTTTTTCATTCTAATTCTATTGATTTGAGTCTTCTCCCTTTTTTTCTTGAAAGTCTGGCTAATGGTTTATCAATTTTATTTATCTTCTCAAAGAACCAGCTTTTTGGGCTAATTCTTTTGAAATTGGGCCACTTCGTGATTCCTGCTGTTATTTAAAGACAAAATGAGTAAAGAAAGATCAATCACCAATCCTGTGCGAAGACAGGAGGAAGCATTCTTGTTTCCCTGCTGGCTTTTATAGTGTCTTCCAATGAAACAGACTGTTGGCTTGGGGCCATTGATAAGGTAAACAAGAATCTCATAAATAAGTCAATTAAAATAATAAATCCATGGCAAGAAAAAGCAGACTAATCTATATGAGAAAGTAACCACCCAAAGGACCAGAGTCCAATTTGCTGCATTACTTTTGAAGTCATCAAAAGACCACTATTTAATTCTCTAATAATATAGTGGAACCTAAATCTTCTCTTTGAGGAATCTCACTGGGCCCTGCCTCGTAGGATGTTAGGATCACTCTTATAGGCCATTCTATTAGTGCCTAACTGTTTGGTAATCACAGGCTGAGTGTCTGGGAGAATCCCCTTACCAGCTGCCCTGTATGTTCACACCACTGGTCACGAGGGGGATGAGAGCACAGAGTACGAATTGCAAAGATACCACACCGCGGGGCTTCCCTGGTGACGCAGTGGTTGAGAGTCTGCCTCCTGACGCAGGGGACACGGGTTCGTGCCCTGGCCCGGGAGGATCCCACTTGCCGAGGAGTGGCTAGGCCCGTGAGCCATGCCCTCTGAGCCTGCGCACCGCGTCTGGAGCCTGTGCTCCGCAACTGGAGAGGCCACAACAGTGAGAGGCCCGCATACTGCAAAAAAAAAAAGATACCACACCGTAATAGAAAAATCAGTTCAACAGGTGTGATCCACTCACAGAGGTATCTTGTTTAAGAGCCCTGCGGTAGGAAAAACAGGAGGCTGGTGATTACCCCTGGCATTCCTGCCAACACTTGAACATTCACAATGTTTCTTCACTGACCCAGATGGGATAGGTGGCATCTGTATAATTCTGTGCAAGAGAAAACCTCAATAAATGAAAAGAACAATGTTGACCTAAGAATAAGCAGATTGGAATTTCACTTGGTTCCTGTGTTTATCAGGATCCTAATTTCCTGAGCACATAGCTGTATGCTAGTGGTCATACTTTTTTTTCTATGATCCCTAGACCACGGGTTTGATTTGGCCTATTAAGAATAAAGTTGCCACCAGTGTCCACTTGAACCCTTCTTAAAACCTTGGACAGTGACATAAGTTGGCTGGGAAATCCATAACTTTGTAGGTCTCACACCTTCTGATGACGCCTCTATCTTGCCTTTTATTTTTAACAACATTCTTTCCCCCTCCCCCGTACCTTAGAGATGCATAATTCCTCCAGCCAGCTACCTTTCACAACAGAATCTGGCATTTAACTGATGTGAGCTTTGCTTACAAGTTGTGTGTATGTATGGATGCTCTTGGGGTTTGTGCATTTGCATAGGGGCTGGGGCGGCAGACAGTGGAGGCAGGGATGGGCAGGGCCATCGGCAGTGTGCCTTGTGTGTGAGAGGGCCTGTTCCTGTAATGGAATTCTCTCTGCTCATTAACCATAGCCGCACTCATTATTCAAACTCTGCTTTTCCCCTAACGAGTGTTAAATAAGGTATTTTCCATCCTAACATGAGCAATTGAGTTTCAAGTTGTTTATATATCCTTCTTTTTACCTCATTTTATTGGAAAAGGTGAATGATGTGGAATCTAGTTCAGGGATCAAAACAATTGTGTTAATTAAGGCATGCACTCAGTGGCAAAGCTAAAAACTGAAAGTGGAAAACTCGCTTTCACTGTCTTCTGCTGTAATCATTTAGAGCGTAGAAAAAAATTAAGCAGTACGTATCAATATAAGATTAAATTCAGTAAAGTGTTAATGACAGTAAACATCTTTTTTATAGACAGAAACTTTGTAAGACATTCAAAATAGTCTCTTTTTTTTTTTTTTTTTTTTTTTTTTTTTTTTTTTTTTTT
>NW_020175821.1:4867980-4920125 GCF_003031525.2 Neophocaena asiaeorientalis asiaeorientalis
TTTTTTTTTTTTTTTTGCGGTACGTGGGCCTCTCACTGTTGTGGCCTCTCCCATTGCAGAGCACAGGCTCCGGACGCTCAGGCTCAGCGGCCATGGCTCTCGGGCCCAGCCACTCCACAGCATGTGGGATCTTCCTGGACCAGGGCACGAACCCATGTCCCCTTCATTGGCAGGTGGACTCTCAACCACTGCGCCACCAGGGAAGCCCCAAAGTAGACTCATTTAGAGTGAGTATGTCTTCAATCTATCCATCACACCAAATAGTGCATTTGTACCACCCCTTTTCCAAACACAAGTTCCAGCTCTATCTTTTTTTCTTTATTGGTCACAATGTTTTCCCTCTGACGTGAATTTTTAAAAGTTTGGATCTGTTCTGCCTCAGTAATTTCAACACCTGTTTTATTTCTTCTTTTCCTACCATGAAATATTTTACTAATCTGAGGGTCTCTGGTATCGCTGTATCCAACATGGAGAAGTAATGGAGATCCAAATAACCAAACCACTGAAACCCTGGAAGGCAGCTCAATCGACAGGGTCTTATTTTTAAGTGCGATTACTATTTTGGATCTTTGTTGTGGTTTCATCACTTTAGAGTGACCCATCCACCATCTGCAGCAGTTTTCCAACATCAAACTGACCCCAAAAAACTGACCCAGCCATTGCCAAATGGGAAGGCTTATGCCTTTTTTTCTCTTAGAAGAATTTGAAATTAGATGCTATGGGAAGAACACGATTATTGTTCTTCCAAAGTGTACAGGTCATTGTGTATATTTTTCCAGAAGTGTTTGTACCCATCCATGGCTTCAACCCAAAATGCTTCCTGTCAGCCTGAAAGAACAAGTTAGCAAGCTCCTTAGGACTTCTGAGACAAATGCTTTTCTGAGCATCTCATTCTCAACTTGACCTGTGGTCAATTTTGAAATTTAACCTACTTTTTTTAAGGTACTTTTTTTTAGATTAGGGACTAAGATGAAAGGGCTACATTGGGTTGGATAAAATGTGTAAAGAACAGGGATGATTTTGATTTACTTGTTGAGGAAACCGTGTCCAAGGCTGCATAGAGAGTTATGACAAGGATGATAATCACAAGTTGTACATTTTCTTTGAGCACCAGGCAAAAGTAATGGATTAACTTTTAGCTGAAAACAGCCTAATAATAAGCAAGAACTTTCTTACTTTAACTTGTCAGCCTTTTAATCATGTTAAAGATAAATTTCCCCTTCGTTATTTAAAAAAATAGACATCTGTATTCTTTTCTCTTCAGTCATTTCTCAACTTAAGAAGATAAACTGAAGGACTTTTCAAATTTCTCTTCTGCTAACCCTGAGAAATACTCCCACTATTGCCACTGCCGAGTTTCAGAAGCAAGTAAAAAATAACAAGGACCCTGAGCTGGGATAGGCAGACGTCCCTCCCACCAGCTCCCTGGCTAATTCTTACAATTGGGACCTTTCTCTGGAGGGGATTTGGGAGTTTCACTGTCCTGAGCAAATAGCTCCCAGCCTGAGCTGTAGAGCTGACCTGGAGAAACACTAGTTTCCATCCTCTTTCACCATTGTTATGAACAGACAGTAAAATAAATTCAGGCCAGTTCCTGAAACCTAGCATTCCAAGGCACTTCACTCACAGTTGAGGCCCTCAGATTTCATCACACCACAGTTGGGTGACAGAAGGTCAATATACCGCTGTTTTTAGGAATAAAGGATGCTGAGCCCTTGGAAATTGCAGACTATTTACTGTTGTCCCATGGTAATTGTGGGAAGAGTTTTGGAAGATCTTCTGAGAAATCCAGTGTAGTAAGAAAGGAGAGGAAAAGCCACAATTTGAATAAAGGAAACCCAAGAGGGCTACAGGAAGTAAAGAAAGGATGGGAGTCCCTCTCCCTTGTGACAGGGGCTTCAAATAGCCAGGCTTTCTGGTATTCACCGAGAAGACCTCAGGCTTTGGACAATCCTTCAACAGCTTTGTTCAGTTCAGCAGACAGAGACATGTTCTGGGTACCACACTAGCATCCGGTGATACAATCATGAATTATATCCAGTACCCCTCCTCGCGTGACTTATATTCTACATGAGGCAACAGGTGTGTAAACAAGGATTTCCCATTCTTTCCCTTCTCTCTCCCCCGGGTAAGTCCAGCTTGACCTTCCAGGTACAGCTTACATGTCATCTCATCAGCAGAAAGCTCCCTTGACCTCATTCACTGAGCTTCGTCTGTGTTTCTATTTCATAGCACTTTTCACATTTGTCACTTACGAATTTATTTGTGTAAATATTTTCTAACACACATCTCCTCCATAAAGGACACGATCTGGTTTTAGGGCAATGTGTGGCACACAGTAGGTGTTTAAAAGTAAACTTGATGAATGAATGAGATGCATTAAAAGCAATGATGGGAGTATGCAGGGGACACTGTATGAGCACAAAACAGGGGACCTCACCCCTGCCAAGAAGCTCTAGAAAAGTGTCCTGAGGAAAAGAACTGATCTGAAATCTTGAAGGGATGCTCACCAGGCAAGAAAAGAGGGAAGAGGTCCACCCAACTGTGAAAGTAGCACGGTAAACCCCAGAAGCATGAAATGGCTGTACTGTGGGAACAATTACAAGTGAGGCAGCATTACTTGCAGGATATGTGTGGTAGGGAGGGCATAGCAGGAAAAGAACATGGAAGACTTTGTAAGTCATGCCCAAAAAGCTTTGATCTTCTCTATAGGCAGTGTGGAGCTTTGAAGAGTTTTAAGTCAAGAAGTAACATAGTCACACTGGCTCAGAGCAGGGTGTCAGAGTCTGAGCATGGCGACGGGGCTTCTCCATAGTGGCACCTGGGGCAGGTCATCTCAGCTGGAGAGCAAACATGTTAGGACAGTGGGAAAACAATTTTCCCTCAGATGGTTTAGGGGGAAAAAAGGTCGTGTACTAAGCTTTGTACAACCTTTCTGTAAGTTTGAGCTATTTCAAAATAACTCTGCTTTCAAAAACCCTTTTCTGAAAGGCCAGTAACTTATAGGTTCTTGTCTATGAATTTGAGCTAAATCATAGACGTTATCACACACACTTAAAGACTCTTAAGTGTAGAAAATAGTTGCTTATTATATTTTAAATTCTGTCTGTACAAAAATTGAAAAGGAAAAAAGAAAGAAGAGAAAAAGAAAAGCCTTAGCATCCAAGCTATAGATACTTAGTCCCAGAAAAGGCTCGGTCCCTGGGCTTTGTCTTATCAAGTGAGATCAGTCTTCATTTCCTATTCCTATCCCTCAGATTCATTCGTTCAGTTACTGAACAGCGACAGCCCTTCCCTGTGCCCAGAGCTGCGCTGGGCATCAGGGACACAGTGGAGGGGTGGGGAGAGCAAGTCCCCTACCTCCGAGGAAGTTTGGTGTTAATTGCTTCATTAAACCATAACAATAGCATCTGAAAAAGTCCCCCAAGTTGCCAAATGGAGCCCTTTGTGCTGACTGATTCCAGACTAGCAAAGATCTTCCCACAGACACCTGTAGTGCTGCCCGCCCCCTCATACTCTCAGCGCTTCCAGGACCACTGTCACTATCAACTCCTTTATTCTGCTTTATTTGTATCACTTCTTCACCTCACCCTGTGAGAGCAAGGACATTGGTTTTTTACTGGTGTATTTCCAGCCCGTAAACGTTAGCTGACACATGAGGGCTCAGTAGATGTTTGTGAATGAGTGAATGAATGAATTAGTGCTATAAACGGAGAAGGACAGGATGCTTGGGAATGCAAAGTTGGACCCTATGTATGCCTGGGGCAAGGAGGAGTGAAGAACAGGCTTTCCTGAGGAAGTAACGTTTATACAGATACCTAAAAAATCGGTAGGAAATGCCAAGTGAGGCATGTTAAGGTAGGCCTACTATGTGCAGGGAGATCAAGCTGGCCTTGGTCCATCAGAGGTCACTGCTTTCCTCAGCGTGTCTTTTAGCGACATGCTTCTGTCCTGTGACAGTAGCCCCATCTCTCCCTTCTCTGTTTTCTCTCTACCAAAAGGGTCAATACTAATCTGACCTGAGAGACAGCTTTTCCTTCTTTTAATCTGGTTTGCAGGCCCCCAGGGCTGACTAGGAGTTGTTCCCTACAGTATAGGGCTAGGAGTTTGACACAGGGGTTCAGACCCCAGTTACACCACTGACTAGCTATGTAACCTTAGGCAAGTCTCTTCACTCTCTGAGACTCTTTCCTCACCTAAGAAAATCTGTCTAATTAGAATTATTTCACAGAGTTGGGGCAAAGAGAAATTCATGTGAATATACTTTATTGTCTGCCGTTATTTTGACCACCAACCCAGACGTATGGCCTGAAATAAAAGATGGCAGCCACTGGCAATGAGGGTTGGCTTCGTACACAAAACAACTGCACCCTGTCAACAAAAGACCTAGAGAGAAGATTCAGGTCTCTACCTCAGCACAGGTAGACCTACCACATTTCCTAAGGAGCATGTTTCCTGCCCAACTTTGTGGTGTTCCAGAGCTGCACCCCACAGTCCCCTGATGTAGCCCTTTCTTCAGAGTGTAATGTGTAAGAGTGAAGATGCCTGTGCTTTCATCCTGGAACTAGCATTTACTGTCTGCAGTGCCTCAGTGTCCTCCTCTGGAAAAGGATGCTAACTGTGCCCACCTCATAGCGTTTCTGTGATGACGAAATGAGTTAATGTTTATCAAGTGTGTAGAGAAGTATCTGGCAAATGGGAAGTGTTACTACATTTTAGCCATTATCCTCTGTAGTCATGTTTCGATACAAACCAAGAATTGGCTTGTGCCCTGAAGTTAATTCACCATAGCCCAGGAGAGGTGACACTGGTACCCACTGCCCCACTGCGGTGCCACAGGGGAAGGGACTGCCCCATTTGAACTTGGAAGGAGGCGATTGTAAAGAATTGGAGTCTTTTGTCCAGAACACGTGGCTGGGAAGCAGAATACAATGAACCTGCTGCTTCGTCTGGACTTTCCCACCTTACAAGGGAGCTGGCATTTGTCACTCCTACAAAGGAGGAGAATAACATTCAAAGATCAATCACCCTACTGTTAAAATTAAAATCATATCAACTTTCTTAGTTATCTCTTATACGCTTCTTTGCAAAAGTACTTGAAACTTAATGTATTCAATAGCTGGCCAAAGGGAGAAATGTGACCATTGCAATTTGTGATTCACAAATTATAATAAATCATTATAATAAATCATTATAGTGATTTTAGTGATAATTATAATAAATGTAATAATGGCAGTAATAGAGATGGCTAATATTTATTGCATATCTATTGTGGGCATTGTTTTACTGTAAGTGCTTTACAGGCAATAAGTCATTATAAACCTTTCAAAAACCTTGGGAGGTATTATCCCACTTTACAGAAGAGAAGACTGTTTCCACAGTTCCCAATAACAGGAAATCACAGAGATTTCGGGAGAAGAGTCAAGCCAAGAAAAACATGAGTTCAGCAGACAGTAGAAAATCTGTCAGGAAATAACACCTCCCCAGTCACTCTATCACTTGACACCAAGAACACTTTGATTTACTGTATGAGTTTCTAACAATGAAGCAACCATTGCAGTCCTTAGAAATGTTCAAATATAAGTAATATGAGGGCTTCCCTGGTGGCGCAGTGGTTGAGGGTCCGCCTGCCAATGCAGGGGACACAAGTTCGTGCCCCGGTCGGGGAAGATCCCACATGCCGCAGAGCGGCTGGGCCCGTGAGCCATGGCCGCTGAGCCTGCGTGTCCGGAGCCTGTGCTCCGCAACGGGAGAGACCACAACAGTGAGAGGTCCGCGTATCGCAAAAAAAAAGTAATATGAAAGGTTATTTAAGGTTGAGTCACTTTTTTAAACATTTTTATTTTATATTGGAGTACAGTTGATTAACAGTGCTGTGTTAGTCTCAGGTGTACAGCAAAGTGGTTCAGTTATACCTGTATCTATTCTTTTTCAAATTCTTTTGATTGCTTCAAAATTTAGATCCATCTTTAAGGATTGCTTCTGGCTCTGTCTATACTAACAGGAGTTGTATTCTTCAAGTTGTTTAGAAGTGGTGTTGGTGATAAGCTTGTATAGGCTTTTCAGTGTACAAAGCACTTTCAATGCATTATTTCATCTGATTCTTTCAACGAAGGTGTGTAATAGGAATTTTATATATATATAAAATTTTATATTTATGTATACACACACACACACACACACACACACACACACTAGGTGGCAGAACTGGGGGCAAAAGCTCTGGTCAGTCCTACCTCCTTTCCACTATATCATCTTCCGTCTTTTAATAAAATGGAGAACCCAGATCTCTACACAGAGTAGAATTCAGGTTCACAGCCGTAGGCTAGATACCCTAATAGGCAAATGAACTTATAGGAGTATGTCACTGGCTAGGGGTAAGTGTATAAAACAGAGACTGGATGAACCAGTGTTCAGATTGGGGCAAATCCTACCAAACAGACAACAAAATCATCATTGTATACAGATGCTGTGCTGGCAACACAGACTTTGGAACAACTCAAAGGAAATTCTATTGATGTTGTTGTTTTCTTTTTTGTTGCTTTAATCCAAGTTGGCTAGTAGCCAAAGGAACGAGGTGGTCACCTCCCCTTCCAGTCCTCAACACTTCAACTGAAAAGAGGAGCATTTATATTGTGTCTTACAAAATAACACTCAGTGATCTGGGGCTTCGAGACCTTCCCTGAGGTCTGGTAGAGAAAAGGAATGAAGGCTCCCGCCCCTGGTATCAAGCTGCAATTCACTCACCCCTGATAGGTAAGCAGAAAAAAAGTTCACGCTGGAGCCATCCAGTTCCCCTCCGGAATGCCCCTCTGAGGCTTTGGCTGAGGGGAAATCCATGTCGTCGCCTTCCCACCACTGAATAGTCACAGCTATTAGTGGCTACCAAAAGCATTCAGAGTGAGGTTTAGGTCACATGGGGCTAAACAATGGGATTCCTGCTCCCAAGGACAGAGGAAAACTGTAATTGCATTTCTTAGTCGGCATGCATACTACTTCCACTCGAGACATTTTGGGGTCCAAAGCTGTTCTGTGACCACCTAGGGGACAGGACTATGACCCCGCCTGCTTTTCAGCTCAACAAACAAGGACTTTCAGCCCTGAGATCGCTGGCTTCCAGCTTGAGGGCAAATCCCTAGAAAGACCCTGGCTCCTCTGCGCTTGTGGTGCTGTGATGGTGTCAGACAGAGCTTCATTGGAGTCAGGACTTGTGTCTCTGAGCCCTTCACAACTGAGATCTAGGGCTTCTTTAGATGGGGAACAATTAAGGGAGGTGTAGAGGGGTTGAAGAGACAGACGCAGTTCCTAGGAAAACCAGCACGGTCTCAGATTAGAGGTGTTTAAAAAAAAAAAAGTCTTGAAAGGAAAGCCCAAAAGACAAAGCATCACATTGCTGGTGTACAGAAACCTCCCCTGACTGCATGCAGTCATGTGATGTAACACTACCCTCCTCCTCCCACATCCTCTGCTTTGCTACCATGTCCTACTGGCTGATGGTAATGCTGGTACTGTACAGCTTCATTGCAAGAGCAGATCACTCTGGTGCAAGCTGCCCTCACCTATTGAGCTGACACTGGGAATCCTGACATCTCAAAGGGTGATACTGCTTCTGTGAGTATGTTCCGCTATTTACATGTCCATATTGTCCAGATGACATCCATTTAGCTGGCTGAGCACATCATCCAACACAGATTTTCCCACCCTACCTTGCAGTCTCAATCCCTCTTCATTATGTTCTTTCTTGTGTGAGTCCAAGTTAGAAATTTTTAGCGGCTACTATGTACTTTTTCAATCCCATCAAGCTATCACTGTGCCAAAGGGAAGCAACCCCCTTCAGCTGCTAGTGAAAAGCCCTTCTGTTAGGCAAACTCCCTATGTAATTAGCTCACATTGCTTTTCATCTTTGGCAGCAGTAACAAATAGACCATTTCAAATCTGGAGACTTTAAAAAAGAACACGTGTGGGAGGACATGGCTGTTGGTGGAGAAGTTTACTTCCACACACTACACAGAGTGTGCATCTTGTCACTTTTTATCTGAGAATAGGCGGAGAACCGTGAAACAGACATGGCACCTGGCTCTGAATTGCAGCCATATTTAAAATAAAAACACTTGCCGAAGAGACTGACTGCATCATAATAAGGGGTCTTGTTCTGCCACCAGCATAATCAGAACTGTTTTTAACACATCACAGATGTGAACCTTTTGCTTCAATATACCGTGCTAGAGTCTTCCTCTAGGCCCTCTTATGTTTCTAGAAGGACACACAGGGCTGTCTCGCCATAAAACAGAGCACCAGCAGTCTCCACTGTTGCATCCAACCTTTGAACCTAAAGGAGCTTCAGGACATCCAAGCTCATCCAAGCTTTGTCAAGATCCATCAGGGACCAACAAGCTCAACTAGGGAGGGAGGGTGGAGGGAAAAGAATGAGCCTCTCCTGAGAAGCTAAGCTGACAAGCTGCCAGAGCTGCAGGCGTATCGTCCCATTGAATCTTCATGGTCACCCAGCAGATAGCATTTACTTCATTTTACGTGTGAGGAAACTAATGGTGAAAAGGGTTTCACAAACTGGCCAGTGTCACATGATTCAAGCCTAGATCTAGGGTCAAACACCACGCTCTTTCCACTGCACCACACTGCCCCAGTTCTGGAGCATAGGCACAAGGCATGAGAAAATGCTTAGCAGTGTGAATTTTATCTTATAAGCAAGAATAAGTCAGCATTTACTTTAGACTTTTTATCTTATGTGTAACACTCTGGAAAGAATGTAGAGAACTTATGGAAGGAGGCTAAAATGGAAGATAAGGAGCCCAATAAGAAGACTACTGCAGTATTCCAAGAGAGTGTTGATAGGGTTGGAAATTAGGCATTAGTTACGATTCCATCGTTTCAAGCAACATAGACAAAAATAGACATTCAGACCCTTTGGCTACTTTGGAAGAGTCTTCACTGCAAGGATTTGGTGGGCTCACATGACTGCCAAGAGACTGGAGAGCAACTGGAGAGTGTATCGTAACCAAAAGCTCCAAAAGCCTAGTGGACAGGAGGAAGAGAAGCCCTCATGTAGTAGAACCAATCTGATTGGGGTGGGGTGGTGGCCCTACCCTGCATGAGTGGCCTCCAAACACTCCTCTGTTGTCCAATCCCTCACTCAAGTTTCAAAGACCTGGGACAGAGCATCTACTTGGCCAAGCTTAGGTCACACACCAGAGATCCGCTTTGGGAAATGAGCAAGAAGAGAAAAGATCTTGGATTCCACAGTGGGATGCAGGCATCTGGTATTACCTACTAACAAGAGGATATACCATGAGTGAGAGGTAATTAGCCCCAGTAGAAATCCAGGTACCCCTCAGAAATTGCAATGGAAGATGGGCAGCCACAAAATGATTAGTGCTCACAAAGAGCATGAACAGTGAGTTTAAAGAAGAGATGATGATGCTTGAAGTACTATAAACATCAAACACTTATTAAGCCTACCGTGTGCAAGATAGGGGGCTCAGTTCTATCGGAGATATAGGGAAGCATAAGATTCACACGGAATATGAGACCCAAACACGAGAAAGGTCAGTAACAATAAGTCACATATATCATGTGTAGGTGCAGATAATAAGGCATATGAAATTCAGAGAATGGAAAGATGATGAAATCTAAAATAAGTAGGAGGGACTTCCCTGGTGGTCCAGTGGTTAAGAATCCACCTTCCAATGCAGGGGACGCGGGTTCGATCCCTGGTCGGCGAACTAGGATCCCACATGCTGTGGGACAGCTAAGCTCGCGTGCCACAACTACTGAGCCCACGTGCTCTGGAGCTGGCACGCCACAACTAGAGAGGAGCCTGTGCGACACAACTAAGACCTGGCGCAGCCATAAATAAATAAATAATAAATAAATAAAAAGTGGGGAAATTTTAAAAATTAAATTAAAAAAATTATAAGTAGGAAAGTCATCCTGAGCACCATGGAACTTGAAGAATATGTAGAATTCGGGCCAACAGACAGGAAAAGAGAGAGCGTTCTAGGCATCTAGGCAGGGAGGTGCAACATACAAGATGCATTTAAGAATCGATTCATGTGCAGTGGTCAAGGGCAGAGAGTTAATAGAAGGAACCGTTCCTGGCTGAGGGTCAATGATATCTAAGATGCACAAAAATGGACAGCTTTCCCCATCTCTTGTTTAGCTGACCTTGGTCAATCACTAAGCAGTTCCATTTCAAGACTTTAGGGAGGAAAATAAGGAAGGTGTATGTGCAGGGCTGAGGGTTTGGGCTCAGATATATCAGTGGTAGTGAGAGGAGAAAGAAAACAGACCTGAGAGACACTGGCATTGTGCTTCAAGTTCCTGACTCCCCTTCCTAGACCAGGGCCACCTGGGTTGGGCTGAACTCATCCAGCTCATTGTCAGGCTGCCAAATGCCCTGACCACCCCAGCTGCCCCACCGTCCTCCCTGCTTCTCCTCCTTCCTACCCTTCAGCAACATTGCTTCTCACTAATCTGCAGAGCCAACACCCAGGGAGAGGAGTGGGTCTGGCATGGGGAGTAGAATCCTGGATCCTCCTGGACTCTGGCTCCCCAGTTAGCAGGAATCTTTTGCCCTGGCAGCTGCTTTAATGCCAGAACCAGACCTAGTGGGACCACCACTCCACCCCAGACACCTGCAGACTCCAGAGGCGTCCATCTGCTGTTCTTCTTCCCTCTCCCAGTTCTGGGGCATGAGGCACCATGAGATCTATCTCCCTACTCCTTGACTTCAGGCTTAGCCATGTGACTTGGTTTATCTAATAGAATGAGGTGAAAGTGTTGGCATTCCGGTTCTAAGCCTAGGCTTAGGGGCCTTGCGTGTTTCTGCTAGCTCTTTTGGAACCCTGTCTCCATCGTGAAAATAATCCGAGGCTTTACTGTTGGATAATGAGAGACTGGGTAGAAAATCTGAGATGACAAGTTGAAGCATCCCAGGCCAGTGGCCCCCAACTGACTTGGCAGCTGACCACAGATACAGGAGTAAGTCCAGCCAAGACCATCCAGCCCAGATTTCCAACCCACAGAAACATGAGCTAGACAAATGGTTGTTTTAAGGCAGTGATTTATGGGTTGGTTTGTTACACAGCAATAGGTAACCGATATACCCATCCTTAGGCTTTTGGACACTCTGTTTCTTCTTGGATAGCAGGAGTTAATGCAGTTGTTCCAACCACAAGCTAAATAATCACCACGTTGCAAACCTGCCCATGGGCTCTGCAGATACATCCAGATCATTTCTGAATTTTACCGTTAATATGTCTGAAACTTCTGTTTAATCTTACTTGTCTTTCCTTTCCATCCTCACTGTCATCAACCTTCGTTTCCTGTGATAGATGCTGGAAATAGGGTTCTAATTAGTCTCTTAATATTTCACCTTGTTATTTCTGTGGTCTCTCACTATCCACAGAATTAGGCCCAAATATCTTACTTCCGGTCAGGACAGAACAATAACAACGACAACAGATGATACTGGGTATCCACTGTGTGTCATACCTAGTTAAATAAGATAGAGAAGCTTAAGTCTCCGGGGAGTGACAGAGGCCCTCTTTAATCTAGCCCTGTTCTACTCCTGCAGATTCTTACCTACCTAAGATAAGAACCTCTGCAACTTATCTACCTAAGACATCTGCCCTGTCCCTGAAACATGGAACTCCTATATTAGCATTTTTGCTTATGTCACTGCTCCCCAAACCCTGCCGCCTAAAATGCCCTCCCTACTTTTCCCAGCTTCTCTAACTCTTTGCCTCCCTTTGAGGGCCCAACCTAAGTCCTAACTCCTCTGCAACCTCCTCCTACCGCCCCTGCCCAGGTCATCTCTGTCTTCTGTCTCTCTTGTCTCAATCCCTTAGAGCTCCTGTAGCTGTTGGCTGTGGCATCTGCATGACTGGTTACGTACTAGCCTGGAGACCAGGGGCCCTGGTGTGTCTCCTCTCAGCATCCAACACAGTGCCAGACACACATGCCTGCAGGTGATAATAATACTACATAAAGATGGATTCAATTAAGCAGCTCTCTCCCAAGACAGTGTAACAGGTTGGCTCTCCTTCCTTTTAAATAAAAGTCTTATACCCTTAATTTGGGGTATTAGATTTGAGGAAGAACCATAGACCCTCACCATCCCTGCCATGCCTCACAAGGACTCAGAGGAAAAAGAACCAGAACTCTTCCTGACATGAAACTACCCTTTACTGAACAAGTACCAGGTACCACCCTGGACATTTCATTTGTATTATCTCACTTAAATCTTACAATTGCCCTATGTGGTACATATTACTGCCTCCATTTTAAAGTAATGGAAACTCAGCAGCATGACTGAGTACTCCGTCTAAAATCCCACAGCCAGCAAGCAGCACAGTTAAGACGTGACTCCAGGTCTCTCTGAACCCAAAGCGTGTGTTCTTAGCCAGTAAGCTATCATGTCCTTGATTTAGCCAGTTATTTTGCTCTCGGGACGTATGGAACAGCCTTTTATCATTGTTGCACTTTCCTATCAATAGTCCTTAACTCCCAGCCTAGATATCAATTCCATGGGCCCTACCTAACCTAGCACCTTCTATGCTGAACAGAATAATGCCCTCAACCCAAAGATGTCCATGTCTTCATCCCCAGAACCTGCGAATATGTTGTGTTACAAGGTATTGGGGAATTAAGATGGCAGATGGAGTTTGCTACTCAGCTGACCTAGATATGGGGAAATTATGCTGAAGCATCCAGGTTGGGGTCCTGAAAACATCCAGTGCAATCCCAGGGATCTTTATAATCAAAAGAGGAAGGCAGGAGAGCCAGAGAAGGAGATGTGACAACAGAAGCAGAGATGAGAATGATACCGTTGCTAGAAGGGGGCTCCAAGCCATAGAATGCAACAGCCTCTGGAAGCTAGAAAAGGCCAGGAAACAGATTCTCCCCTAGAATCTCCAAGAAAGTATGTAAAGTTTTAGCCCAGTGAGATTCATTTTGGACTTCTGACCTCCAGAAATGTAGGATAAGACATTTGTGTTGTTTTGAACCAGCAAGTTTGTAGTGTTTGTTACAGCGCAACAGGAAACTAACATACCTTCCCATAGAAACAATTAGGAGCAGTTCATGGTCCAATAACTTGCAAGACTCTTCATAGCTTAGACACTACAGCCCAAATACTTATAAGGAGTGCAATTATGGAGGCATTACAAATAGTTCCCACAAATAAACTGAGAAAAGTCTTTGAAGAGCCTCTTCAGATTGCTAAAGAAGAAAGAAAGACAGCCAATTCCTCTCTCCTCTCCCATCCTCTCCCAGGGTCCTATCCTGTAGGACCATGTTCCATTAAGGTTCTGACTTGCTGAGATTTCCTACAGAGCTCATGTGTTCTTGCTAGTTTCCAAATAATGGCACATTCCTCCCGGTAAAATCAAGAACTGCCGATAAGGTGCAAACCAGCTGCTGGGCCCCCTCTTCCTCATACATACCACATACACAAATAGGAAGATGGTCTCCAAGGCTGTAATTTCCTGGCCAGCAAGTGTCTTGGGTTTCACTTGAGTGGTTAATGGTGATGTCACCCGAGTGCCTTAGTATGGGGCATTTCCAACCTTCAATTAAAGGGCTATCATTTACTCTATATATTAACATCCAGAACAATAAACACAGTGGAACACAGTCATTAGAGGCAACCATAATCCATGGCCTGCTGTGTATTGATGTCAACCCTGCTGTGTTTGACATCTGAAATAAGTCCAAAGAAAGCACTGCCTTTTCAAAGCTGGGACTACATGGAGGATATCCACCCCTGGCTGTGTTCCATCTTCCCACCTCCATCTTCTAACCTATCAACCTCTTGGGTTCAACCCCAGAGTTTAAAACCCCTTGTCTTTTACAAAAAAGACAGCTAAGTCAATCTTCTCCCTGAGCGGGAATAATGCCACCAGATATCAGTTGATTGAACCTAGTGGGCCCTCACTATAAGATAATAAACCAATTCAAGATGTTATGATTCCTAAACTAAAGGATGTCACAATGTACTGGGCTTGAAGACATTTAAAAAACAAACAAACAACCAACAACAACAATGAAAAAGTGATTTTATGATGCACAAAGAGAGCAGAGTAGTTAATATAGAAAACCAGAAAAGCAAAAGAAAATTTTACTCAAACTTAGCTGAAATATCTTGTCTCGAAGTCCTCTTCATTTGTTTCCTACATCTGTTGCCCACGTTCATTCAGTGCACGCTGATTGATCACGGATTGGTACTGGCAGAGATATAAATGTTCATAGGATAGCAGAGTCTGGTGGAGGAGACAAAGAATCAGTCACTATCACTACGTCTCATTTATCTGACATTTTCTATGCTGGGAAGGAGCTATTCCAAGTGCTCCTTCCCATACATGATCTCATTTTATCAATAATACAACCTCCTGAGGTAGGTACTAGAAGCCCTGTTTTGCAAATGAGGAAAAGGAGCCTTACAGCCCTGAGGTCCCTTTTGCAAAGGCTAGAACTGGAATTCAAGCTCAGCCTGGCTCCATGCCTCCCAGGAGCAGCATGAGACGTGCAGCAATTCTTCCGGCACCATGGGGCCCATGCTTGTCGCATCCCGTTGACACTGATTTCTTGAGGGCCAGCCACCTAGATTTCTGAGCTTAACTCTTGCTTCAGGGGATACAAAATTAAAACAGAACCAAAAGCCTGCTCTGTCCGGTGGTGAGTGTGGTGGGGCCGGGGGGGTCTCGTGGTGTTTATTATACACTTCAGGTCACGTGGAGAGATGCGCTTGGGTCCTGCAGGCAAGGGAAAGATGCTGTAGAGTCAGGAGGCCATGTGAGGGCACAAAGATAGCCTTCTCAGCAGACTAGGCCACTCTGAGACCCAACAATCCCATGATTAGGTATAAAGTAGGCCTTATTTCTTCAGGGGGCTGGCAGCAACTCCTTACTGCCTTACTGGGTAGATCGTTCACACAGAGGTACTTCCTCAGAGAACATCTGATATGCTTGGTCGATCGTCTCATTTAATCTGGAGCTTCCCTGTGGGAGGTGCCGTTAGACCTGATCAGTTTACGGGCAGAGGTGGCCCTCAGTCCACCACAGGGCTGAGTCCCCAACCCCAGGCCTGTGAGTTCCCAAGACACAGCACAAGCAAACTCAATGCTCCTAGGGCAGCATTCCTTAGAAGGAGGCTGGTGAACACAGCAGCCATGTAGATACCTTGCGTGCACGTATCTTTAAAGTCAAATATAAGTGATTTACTGCAGTCCTGAATTATCTGTGCCATTGTCCCTCTCCACCAAACGTGTTTTGTTTTGTGGCATTTCACTTTGGTTTTGGTACAGTGTTATTCACTGTGTTTGGGTTTATAGGAGCAGATCAGATAGAGTGTGATTCTCCTAGCACAGGGTCTGGGGACTTTCTGGAAATGACTGTGCCGTAATGCCCTGTTTGGTGGGAGGGTTTTCCAAGTTGCCGCGTGTACTTTTAACAGCCAGGAAGCTGACGGAGCGGGAGTGGAGGAAGTGAAAGTCTCTCTGGTATCACTCTGAGACCCAACAATCCCATGATTAGGTATAAAGTAGCCATGTAGATACCTTGCGTGCACGTATCTTTAAAGTCAAATATAAGTGATTTACTGCAGTCCTGAATTATCTGTGCCATTGTCCCTCTCCACCAAACGTGTTTTGTTTTGTGGCATTTCACTTTGGTTTTGGTACAGTGTTATTCACTGTGTTTGGGTTTATAGGAGCAGATCAGATAGAGTGTGATTCTCCTAGCACAGGGTCTGGGGACTTTCTGGAAATGACTGTGCCGTAATGCCCTGTTTGGTGGGAGGGTTTTCCAAGTTGCCGCGTGTACTTTTAACAGCCAGGAAGCTGACGGAGCGGGAGTGGAGGAAGTGAAAGTCTCTCTGGTGGAGGCTTCCTGGGCTCTCCTGTGGGACTTTTACATGCCCTGCATGGGTCCCTGTGTGCTCCCAAACCTGGGAGACTTGCTTTGTCAAACCATTCTGGCTAATAGACCCACAGACAGAGAAAACAAACTTATGGTTACCAAAGGGGGAAGGGGGTG
This sequence comes from Neophocaena asiaeorientalis asiaeorientalis, assembly GCF_003031525.2. NCBI lineage: Eukaryota > Metazoa > Chordata > Mammalia > Artiodactyla > Phocoenidae > Neophocaena > Neophocaena asiaeorientalis. The sequence continues at coordinate 4,884,033 of NW_020175821.1, forward strand.
GGGAGGGATAAATAAGGAGGTTGGGATTAACATATACATGCTACTGTATATAAAATAGATAATCAACAAGGACCTACCATATAGCACAGGGAACTATACTCAGTATTTTGTAATAATCTATAAGGGAAAAGAATCTGAAAAAGAATAGATATAGATAGATACATAATTATATATGTACGTGTAACCGAATCACTTTGCTGTACATCTGAAACTAACACAACCTTGTAAATTAACTGTAATTAAACTAACCAACCCTTCTGGCTGCCTACGCCTCTGGGCTTTCGCTGCTCATGGCCGCCACCTGCTGGAACCAGCCTGGAACTGACTGCTGAGCCACGTAAGGCAGACGCCTAGCCAGGACAAGGGGTGATTGTCAAGTTCATTCCACGGCATTTATCCCAGAGAGAACCTCGAAACTGGCCTCGACACACAAGAAAATGTTTTTTAATAGTCTTTTGGAGACCTAAAGTCTACAAATCTCTCTGATAATTCATCTGAGAGTTTAATCACTGTCTCTCAGAAATATTTTCCCTATTTGTGATCTCAGTGATGCTTCTGTTTAGGTTAATTTCCTACTGATCTGTCTTGATGGAGATGAAAAGCAGCTGCTGCCACTTCTCTGGGTAAAAGTTCTCTGTGGGCCTGGAAAAAGATCAGTGAGTGTGCCTCACTTCTCTGGAAAGGTCCCACGTTTTATTCTCCTTTAAATTGACTTTCTTTAGCCTACTTTTAAATTTATTTATGATCTCTGTGGCTTTCCTATGAATGCTCTCAACTTCTCAACATTTCTCTTTACTTGGGGACATGAGATGCTCTGAGTAAGGATTTAGCCAAAGCCAAGTATGATGCTTCTAGTATCATGATGCGTCATGATATTGGAAGTAATCTCTCCAGATGACCACTCCTTTGGCAAAACTTTTCCAAGCACCTACTACATGTAAGGCACACAGGTAAGACCTGTGTGGGACTGAAGATGAATTACTCATGGACTTTTCCAAAGAGAGGGAGGAGGTAATGCTACAATGCCTGCACATATGCGACAGGTACAGGCCACCAGAGGTCCACAAAGGGAGAGAATGCTATCAGCCTGGGCATGTATAAGGCTTTCTATAGACAGTGGGCACTGAACTGGCCTTTGAAGGTGTGATACTGTGCTTTATAATAAGAAATACATATTTGGTCTTTGACCCCTTTTCCAGCACAGAGTTCCTGAAATCCTTGGAATTGTCTGTGGTGAGAGTGATCAAGGTGTTCCTTGTTATGTTAATGAGGTGATTTTTGGAGCACCTAATGATGGGGGCTGGTTGCCAGGAGAACCAACTATGTGATTGGAGGGTTGGACTTTCAGTCCCACCCCCAACCTCCTTGGAATGGGAGAGGGGTTGGAGGTTGAGTCAGTTGCCAATGGCCAATGATTCAATCAATCATGACTATGTAATGAAGCCTCTATAAAAACCCAAAAAAGTAGAGCGTTTAGAGAGCTTCTGGTTTGGTGAACACGTGGAAGTTCAAGGAGAGTGGTGGCTTAGAGAACACAGAAGCTCTGTGCCCCTTCCCACGTACCTTACCCTCTGCATCTCTTCCATCTGACCATTCCTGAGTTACATCCTTTTATGATACATTGATAATCCAGTAAGTACAGTGTTTCTCTGAGTTCTGTGAACTGCTTTAACAAATGAGTCAAACCCGAGGAGGAGGCTGTTGGAACCTCCAAATTGTGGCCAGTTGGTCAGAAGCATGGGTGACAAACTGGATTTGTGCTGGTGTCTGAAGTAGGTGGGGAACGGGGGAGGTCAGTTTTGTAGGACTGAGCCTTTAACCTGTGGGATCTGATGCTAAATCCACATCGATAATAACAGAATTGAGTTGAATTGTAGGACATACACCTGGTGTGGGAGAGGTGCTTGGTGGTGTGGGGAACCCCCCGACACATTGGACTTGGTGACCAGAGTTGTTAGAAGGACACATAGAATTTGGTTAGACCCGAGAAGGGCGTTAGGAGAGGAAACAGCATTCTGGGCGGAGAACAGCCTGAGGAAAGCCCTGGAGATAGTGAATACCAGACATGAATGTGAGCTTTGTGTTGCATTTGCTTGGGTCAAGGAAGAACAAGGGAGAAAGAGACTGGGCCAGGTCCTGGGGCCTCCCCAACAGTGGGGAACCTTTAGAGAATCCAGGTATTGTGTTCATTTTATAGAACTCCTGCTTGATTTTATCAACTTGAAAACAACTTGTTTTTCACCATGCTGACCCTAAGTAATTCTCAGATGTTTTTAGTGTCACTTTGTCCCCATCTAGTACTGGCTCTTGATTTTGACTTGTTTGCTCCAAGTGCCAGTTTGGTTTTTACTCTTGTTTCTCTATTTCTGAGAAATCTGTCTTGCCCACTCTCCCAGCATAACCTTTGACAAGATCAGTTCCAGCTAGCCAGTGCTGCCTCGGTCACTCCTCAATCCTTTCCCTGATACAGTGGGTCTTTTATACTCCTCTTTTCCTTTGGGAGACTTAGGAAGGCAGGGCACCTGGATGTGAGACCCTGGGCAAGTCACCTGCCCACTCTGGCCTCAGGGTCCACTTCTGTAAAAAGAGGGGGTGGGTACCTGACCTCTTGGTCCTTTCTCAAGCTGATGTGTTATAAGACAGTAACCTCAACTGTCTCTATCCACAAGCCATACCCCGCCAACTGTTTCCACGGAATAATTTTAGCATTTCTGGAAGACTGCCTATGAAGTGGACTGAAAATGGAGTTTGAAACAAATTGGATCAGCTGGGAAGTCAACCAGCTTTGAGTTATTTGTTTCCAACTGGAATGAGGATAAAGGGAAAGATGAGAGGCATGCCTAGCTTCCCTCTTGCCAAGGAACCTCCCCCCAGGAGATATTTTCAAAGAGAAAGAGACAGTGATGGATGATGAAGCACAAAAACGAGCTGCAGGTGGCACTCAGCACCCTGCTTCCCTCTTGAATTAGTCAAACTCTCTCCCTCTTCACCTCTTTATCGTCAGACTGTCCCTGTTTGATTTCAGCCTGTCCACAAAACCAAGACCTTCCCTCTGACGTGGTTCTAGTGAGCTGCCTTGGCAGGTCCCGATTTTCCCATCTGTGCAGGCGATAAGTCACCTGAGTAGCTGCTTTGAGCCCTTGCAGCTCTGATTCTCAGTCTTCTCCTTAGATGCTTAAGGCGATCGGTACTGACCAGCAGGAACACAAGATGAAAAGTGCTAACAATCAGCAGGTTAGTAAACTCCAGCCTCAGGTGTCCGTCAGGTACTAGAATTAACATGAGCCCAGGTATCGAGAAAAATCTAGAAGGTCATGAAGCGCACAAAGGGAGGATAGAACTAGTGTCTGGGGCAGGGAATAAACGTCAGAAATAAGAATTGTACGTTGTCTTACTACTTCCGTATTGCTTTTAGTATTATTTTGGTACTTCTTGAGATTCTTCCACATCAATTATTTTAGTTAATTCTTAGGATGGCCCTGTAATGTTAGGTATTCTAAATCCTATTTTGTACATGGGGAAACTAAAGTTTCCATTTTTTTATGCCTTATATAAGTGAATGAACTTGACAACAATTTGATTGTGTTTTTTATGTATTTTTCTTTTTTTTTGACGAATTGAAGGTTTGTGGCAACCCTGCATCAAGCAAGTCTGTTGGCACCATGTTTCCAACAGCATTTGCTCACTTCATGTCTGTTTCCCATTTTGGAAATTCTCACAATATTTCACACATTTCCCTTATTATATTTGTTACGGTGATCAGTGGTCTTTGTTGCTATTGTAATTACTTTTTGTTTTATATTGTTTAATGTATATACATTGTTTCTTTAGACATAATGGTATTGCACACTTAATGGACTACAGCATAGTGTAAATGTAACTTTTATATGCACTGGAAAACCAAAACATTCATGCGACTCCCTTTATTGCAGTGATCTGGAACTGAACTTGCAATATCTCAGAGGTCTGCCTATACTCGCTTTTGTTCCTTTGCCCATTCTGTTCCCTCTGCCTGAATCTTTTTTTTTCTTTTAACATCTTTATTGGAGTATAATTGCATTACAATGGTGTGTTAGTTTCTGCTTTATAACAAAGTGAATCAGCTATACATATACATGTATCCCCATATCCCCTCCCTCTTGCATCTCCCTCCCACCCTCCCTATCCCACCCCTCTAGGTGGTCACAAAGCACCGAGCTGATCTCCCTGTGCTATGTGGCTGCTTCCCACTAGCTATCTGTTTTACATTTGGTAGTGTATATATGTCCATCCCCCTCTGCCTGAATCTTGAATCCCTTCTTGAATTTCTCCACCTGGCAAAACCCCACTCAATGGAAGATCCCACTCACACATGCCCTCCCTGCTGTAGCTTTTTTTTTTTTTTTTTTTTGACTCAGGAAACCAATCACTGACTCCTGTTTACTATAGCACTGGCCATGCACCTCTAATACAAATTTGCCCTCTTCCTCTATATCCCGACAAGATTGTGAGGGCCTCTGGGTTCAGGGCTTATTCTCCTGTGCCTTCTTGGTGTTTGGGTCTTCAGTGCCCAGCACAGAACCTGGTACATAGGAGGTGCTCAGTGAATGCTAACTGAATGAGTGGATAAGTGAATGAAAGTTAGCACACTGAGGTTACTGACTTGTTTGATTGAAGGATCCACAAGTGGATTCCAAAGCAATTTCCAATTCAGTCTCTTGCTACTTAAAGGTATATCAAGTCTAAAGTCCTAGAAAGGAAACCAGTGGTCTTGGAGAGGGATCCAAAGAAACAGTCTGTGTATAGTCACTGGCATTGTTATGTCTGGAATGCCAAAGGAAAGAAGAATAAATCTAACTTAGGCCATATAACTAGCAAGATGCTATAATCAAATTATTTTGATCACTGCCTCTCAGTCCTAATGATGGGAGTCCACAAAGAAGATAATCTGACCTGTGTCAAACACAGAAGAATTCTGGTGAGTGTATTTCTCCTCCACAGGTAACTCATTAGCTCCCTCGTGGGTGTGGACTGTATACTTGTTTTTACTTTTCTGACTTTCCACTCAAGCATCTGGAATCAGATGCTTCCCATACCTGTACATGCGGTTCTGCATGAGCCTACCATAGAGCATGCTCAGTAATGAGCATACCCTGACCTGTAAAACTGTCACTATCCCCAGCACGTGCTGGAGACTGATGCACTTTCTGGGAGGTTATAAACAGAAATAATAGAATCAAGAAATTGTATATCTGGAAGGCTCTTGGAAATCTGGTACCATCCTTTATTCTACTCATGGGAAAATATTCCCCAAGACATCAGGTGTCTTTGCAGGGTCATGCAGCTAATCAGGAGTACTGGTGACATACCCCTTAGAGAAGCTTATTCTTGTGCTTGTAACAAGAGTACATCTTTTGGTAAGGATGATCCAACGTTGTGACATCCATTCAAAGTGAAATCTGTAAGATTTACTCTAAGGTTACCAGACTTTCTAACATGTGTCAAATTGGGAATAGTTCATTAAAGGTTAAGGTAAAGTTTCATTTATGATAATCTCTTCATTTATAATGATCTCCAATAATCTCCAAAGTTTCATTTATAATAATCTCCAATAATAATTTATAATTATTATAATTTATAATAATCTCCAATAATATTAGAAATAATAATTTCTAGCCTTCTGGGGAATCTGGATAGGCAAAATGTGCTCAAAATTAAAAAGTTCAAGAAATTCAGGATGTAGGACCTTGAAAGGGGAACAGCCAACTTGGAGGTTATAGACGTTTCTGAACAGAGAGAAGGGGTGGGGATGGGTGAGAGGTGAGCCAGCATTGAGAGAGGGTGGTAAAGGACTACTTTTGACTGGTATCTGTTACCCAACCCTGGGGGAAGAGTATGATTGCTTCTTTAACATTAGATTTGGGCATGTGACTTGCTTTAGCCAAAGATACATGAGTGGAACTGCTGTGTGTTATCACCAGGCAGCAGTTTTAAGAGCAAGTGTAGGGTTCACCATGTTCTCACGTGCCTGACTTTGGAATCATGGAAGTCTCTGTTTGGTTTAGCTTCCGTGTGCAGGATCCCAAGTGGCTACAATGTACAGTCCTTTGGCCAATGCCTAATGGACGTGTAGTGTGAGCAAGAAATACGGCTTGCTATTTTAGGCTTCTGATTTTTAGGGGTCGAGATTTCACATGGTATAACCTATCCAGTCCGAAAGAGCCTAGGGGGTCAAACAAAAGGGGAAGTCTGTTCTGAGAAGCATGGCTTATGAATCAAATTGAATGAGTTGGATTCCACCTCGACAGTGTACCTATAACTAGCCTACATGTAAACCGTTCATATCTTGAATTTGCTGGCACAGCATAGGGTTTTGTAAAGTCATTGCAGTGTCTCAAGCCAAATGAGGACTCACAACAGAGAAGGGGGACCAGAAAGGACAGTGGAGTAGAGCTGGGCTCCCTGCCTCCCCAGGCAAAGCCCCCGCGATGCCAAAAGCAGAGAAGACTAGTGTCAGTGCAAGAGGCCACACATCCCCATTTGTTTTTCCCTTGGCGCTCCCGTCACATCTTCACTCCCATTTCACATCCCAGTGCCCTGTTCACCTCGTCTCCACTGGCATCTGATGGGCCTGAGCAGGCAAGTGTGCTCATCTGGTTGTATATACATGAGGAGGGTATATGTGTGCCTGTGTGTACACCCACGTATATGCAAATATTCAGAAAGGATGTGCTAGGTAAAGCGAATAATACTGCACACTCTTCTCTGTATGTGTTCTCTGAAGTCCCCAGCTTCTACCTAGTAGCATTAACATAGGTCTAACACTCAATAGTGGATTACTGTTAGACCTGGGGCTATGGTTACAGCTGCTACCAGTGGCCCAAACCAGGGTACATGTTACCTCGCGGTAGGTGCCAGTGTCATGCAGGAAGGAGATGAAGGCCTTAATTCATGTTGCTTCAGTCTACACCCTCCTCCAAAGAGCAGGTGCAACATACTAGGCAAGTTAAGTAGCACTGGAAATGTCTCAATTAATGTTTTCAAGTTTGAGTAAAAACAGGACTAAGTGACTAATAGAACCCAAAAATCAAAGCTGAAATTTCACCTCCTAATGGTTCCATTACATATATTTTTATTCTTATCTTCACTTCTTCTATGTAGGGTCCGCCTGTACATGAGAATCCCAGAGAGTTAGTGTTGAGAGGTGCACTGGTCCAGTCTCCTCATTTTATTGATGAAGCTGAAGCCCCTAGAGGTTCAGCAGCTGCACCCACAGGGGTTTGGGAGAAGTTACAGTACCCAGAGAGCCACAGGCTGGTTTGTATACAAGGAGGTCAGCCTTTGGAGCTGAATCTTGATTGGGCTGAACTTGCTCCTTTCTCTCTGGCCTTTTCATCGGCATAGCCACCATCAGCCTTTCATCATGGCCTGTTTACTTTGTGTTTCACTAAATGCCCTTTACAGGACTCACAGAGGCTATTTTAGTAGCTTCCTGGACACAGACAATGTTTTGCTTAGGCCCCACCTTGTGTTCAGGGTGTCTGGGGCCTATTGAAGTTGATTGACCTCGAGAGAGAAAGAGACAAGGAGTCAGACAGAGATAGTTATAGATCTGGCTTCAAATCTTTCCCCTTCCCTCCCCTACATGCCTCTTTCTCTGCTCCTTCCTTCCTCCTTACAGTTAAAACTCTATACCAGCCATTGAAATCATTCTGGAAACAATTAGAAGACTGCATCTTGGAAATAAAGCTCATGCTCTAGAGAGTCACCACGATATCAGAGTTTCATCCATGATTGCAGCCTTAAATCAGAGAGCCCTTAGGAAACATCTATGTACCACAAATTATAATATGGCTATAAAATCTTTTCTGTAATAAGTAATGTTCCATGAAAACAACACTTCTCAGTCTTCCAGGACATAGCTGAAACATGACTTAGGTTGCAGTTGGTTTTTATGCATTTTCAAATGGAAAGAAGACTTCAAATTCCCTAAGCATGGTGCATTTTTAATCTTACAGAGCTTGACTTCTCAGTAGAAACCCATCTTAGGGAAGGGAGCTTATTTCCCAGAGGATCTTTCCTGACTTTGCCTTCCAGATGCTAAGCATTGATTTCTAAACTGTTCATATGGCTAGGAAGTCTTTGCACAGGGAAAAGGAGCCAACCACTTTCCCCTTTTCCTGGAGACAAGACAAGATGTATTCAGGTCCAAACTGGAAAAATTAAGATCAAATGTTAGGAAAACTACTCTTATGACAAGTGTACACCAAAATAGACCTCCTGTATGGGGGGGCATTAGAAAATGTTTTCTTATACTCTATACAATTTAGAAATCTTTAATCTGAATTAGTTCAATGGAGTCTTGCCTAAAGGCAGGAGTATGCATTAGATACGCCACCCACAACGTCCCTCCTACTCCGATCCCAGATCTCAGATAAAAATGATAGAAATCAAGCCCCCAAGGTAGGAGACCTCACCGAAGTAGGACCAAAAAGACCATTCCTCATCCAATCAACAAGAAACATGGATTCTTCTGGAGAAACCCCAAACACTCTGAGTATGTAGGTCTTCTTACTCAATATGACACCGAGAGGCACATGACAAGAGTTCAGGACTTTATATTTTGTTGTTCTTTAGTGATTGAATTTTTAAGACAGATTTTGGGGATAGTCAAGATTCAGTTTACTCTTCAGGAAATGAAGTTAAGCAATGTCTTTTCGGATTCAGCAATCATTTATTGAGCACAGTATGAGCCAGAAACTGGATACTGAGTAACAGACGTGGTCCTGTCCTCGTGGTACTTACAGTTATGCACTTTAGAGATTTTCGATCTATACGTGACAAGCGCTACAAAAAGGGGAAGTAGGCTGCACTGAAATGCCTAATACAGGTTATATCCGGGTCTGAGGAGCTGGGGAGGGCCTGCCTGGGAAGATAACTTCTAGAGTAAGACCCTTAAATGAGACTTAAGGGAAAGGCAGGAGTTAGGTGGCAAAGAACTCATTGAGTGAGAAAGTGTTCCTAGCATTAGTGGCCTATAGAAGCAAGAATATAGCATGTCTTAGGGACTGTCTTAGTTTGGGCTGCTATAACAAAATACCCTAGACTGGGTGACTTAAACAGCAAAAAATTATTTCTCACAGTTCTGGAGTCCAGGAAGTCCAAGGTGAAAGTGCCTGCAAATTCAGTGCCTGGGGAGAGCTGTCTTCCTGGTTTGCAGATGGCCACCTTCTTCCTGTATCCTATGTTGGAAAGCTAATCCCATCTTGGGGGCTCTACACTCACGATCTAAGTACCTCCCAAAGGCCCCATCTCCAAAGATCATTACACTGGGGATTAGGGTTTCAACATAATTTGAGGGGCACACACAAACATACAGCTAACAAAGGTTGAAAAACTAGAGTGTAGAAAATGAGGGTGAAGTTGGTGAAAGGTTAGAATGGAGAGAGACAGCTGGATCAAGCAGTACACAGTAGGCTATGATAAGGAACTTAGTTTAAGAACAGTAAGATGCCGTTTGCAGGTTTTAAGTAGGGAAGTAACATGACTAAATTTGCATTTTTAAAAACTCATCTTGGTCACAATGTGGAGAATAGCTTGCAGCGGAGTAAGGGTGATGCTGGGAGACGAGTTATGAGACTATGGAGTAGTCCAGGTGAGAGATGCTGGTATATGAACTGAGATGGTAGCAAGGGACATGAAGAAAAGTGGGTAAATGGATTTATGTGCTCTTTAGGGAGAGGAATGGAGGAAATGTGGTATTAGATTGGATGTGATAGATAAGAGGTAAGGAAGAAGGCTAGGGTTGTCCATGGGGTGTTTATTTGAGTAATAAGTTATATAGTACTAACATGTGCTCAGACAGGAAATAACTGCTGGAAGAAAAATCAGGTTCCAAGAGACATGGCGTCAAGGTAATGAGTTCAGCCACAAATAAAGGGTAGTTGAAGCCATGACAATGGAGAGGTCTCCCAGAGACAGAATGAATATACATTCTAGTCTGTCCAGGACACTCCTGGTTTATGTATGCTGTCCCAATATTCCATTCAGTTTCACATTTGTTCCAGATGTTTTATTTTTTAACAAACTATTTTAATTATTGCATTAAAATGTGTGGGGATGAGCTTGATAGGCTTCCACATCATATGCTTAGTTTCTGCCATGGTCTGATTAGTCGTTTTTTTTTAATTTTTATTTTATATTGGAGTATAATTGATTAACAATGTTGTGTTAGTTTCAAGTGTATAGCAAAGTGATTCAGTTCTACATGTACATGTATCTATTCTTTTTCAAATTCTTTTCCCATTTAGGTTATTACAGAATATTTAGCAGAGGGCTTCCCTGGTGGCGCAGTGGTTGAGAGTCCGCCTGCCGATGCAGGGGACACGGGTTTGTGCCCCGGTCCGGGAAGATCCCACATGCCGCAGAGCAGCTGGGCCCGTGAGCCATGGCCGCTGAGCCTGTGCGTCTGGAGCCTGTGCTCCGTGACGGGAGAGGCCACAACAGTGAGAGGCCCGTGTACCGCAAAAAAAAAGAAACAAAGAATATTTAGCAGAGTTCCCTGTGCTGTATAGTAGGTCCTTGTTGGTTATCTGTTTTAAACATAGTAGTATGTAAATGTCAACCCCAAACTCCCATTTTATCCCTCCCCCACACCTTTCCCCCTTGATAACCATAAGTTTGTTTTTTAAGTCTGTGAGTCTGTTTCTGTTTTGTATATAAGTTCATTTATATCATTTTTTTTAGATTCCACATATAAACAATATCATATGATATTTGTCTTTCTCTGTCTGACTTACTTCACATAGTTTGATAATCTCCAGTTCCATCCATGTTGTTGCAAATGGCATTATTTCATTCTTTGGTCTGATTAGTTATTGAGAAGACTTTTTTTTTTTTTTTTGCCGTACACGGGCCTCTCACTGTTGTGGCCTCTCCCGTTGTGGAGCACAGGCTCCGGACGCGCAGGCTCAGCGGCCATGGCTCACAGGCCCAGCCGCTCTGCAGCATACGGGATCTTCCCAGACCGGGGCACGAACCCGTGTTCCCTGCATCGGCAGGCGGACCCTCAACCACTGCGTCACCAGGGAAGCTCGAGAAGACGTTTTGCACAGAATCCTGTGCTGGTTCCCTTTTGTAGCCCCCCTTTAGGTGTTAGATTTCCTCAGGGCCCAGCCACTGGACTTCTTTATTTTTATCTACCCTGACTCCCTTGGAGATCTCATCCAGACTTATTTCTATCTCTAGCCCAGGCATGAATTCTAGTTTCACATATCCAGCCATCTACTTGACATCTCTTCTTGGATGAATAATAAGGATCTCAAACTAAGATATCCAAGACTGAGTTTCTGACCTTTCCCCCAAAACTCTTCCTATCATCCACATTTTAGTAAATGTCAATTCTATTTTTTCTAATTGCTCAGCCCCCAAATCTTATAATCATCCTTGACTTCCCTCTTCCTTTCTCATGCCACATCCAGTTAATTAGTGAAGAAACTCAAAACTTCTCACCCCCTGTATGGCTACTAACCTGGCCTAAGCCACCTTTCCCTTTGTCTGTGTTATTTCAGTAACCTTCTATTAGGTCTCCTTTCTTCTAACTTGCCTTCCTACAGTCTGTGTTAGCACAACATCCTCTTAAAAAATTGATCAGATCATGACATTTCTCTGCTCAAAACTAGCAATGGCTTCTAATACCTACTAAGATGGCTACATAACCTATTAGAGTGGCTAAAATAATTTTTAACCTGACATACTAAATGCTGGTGAGGAAGGGGAACAACTAGAACTCTTACACATTGCCACTGGGAATGCAAAATAGTTCAGACGTTGTAGAAATCAATTTGGTAGTTCTTGGGGAGCTAAATGTCCACTTATAATATGACCCAGCAATCTTACTTCTAGGGATTTATGCTAGAGAAATGAGAACTCTGTTCCCAAAAAAAACCTGTACACAAATGTTTATCACAGCATTATTCATAAATGCCACATATTAAAAACAAATCAAATGTCCTTCACTGAGTAAAAGTTTATTCCATACAATGGAATGCACTCAGCATTAAAAAGAAAATGGCATATTAATGTACACAGCATACATCATATAAAGTGAAAGAAGTCAGTCTCCAGCGATCGCCTATTGTAGGATTCCATGTATATGACATTCTGGAAAAGGCAAAACCATCAGGGCAGAGAAAAAATTAGTAGAGGTAGGGGAAAGGTTTGACTACAAAGGACAGCACAAGGGAGTTTGGAGGGATGATGAAACTGGTTTTTTTCTAGTAGTGGTTACACAAGTCTATGCATGTGTTGAAACTCATAGAGTTGTACAACAACAAAGTATTTTACTGTATATAAATTTTTTAAATAAAATGATAACCAAAAAATACCTAAAGGAACTAATTATTTTAAAATATTACCATCTTTATAATTTACTTGATGGACGTATAAGTCTTTCAACTATTTTCTATACTTTACCATATTTGAAATATATCCATATTTGAAATATATCCTGAGTAAGAATTTTTAAATTGAAATTAGCATATTCTCAGTCACCTGGGAACTGTGTACTGCCACTTATTCATTGCCTATGGCTGAGTTACATTTATGACCATGTTGGTGCCAAGAGCTAAGTTGTAGTGTTAACCTTCAATGTGCAAATAAGCATATCTGATTGCTGTTAAATTGATATCCTAATGTCAAAATGGCATTAATTACCCCAAAACTACCATACTTACTCATGCTGAATTATTTCATTCATTAGGAAGTCAAAACTTACATTGGGCATTTGTAATTAAAAGATGTTTTTATAGAATAAGACTTTAGTGTCTTAAGTTATTTAATAAATTGTGATTTGATCTGATATTATGTGGTACATTAATTACCACTGATGAAACAAGAAAAGAAGAGAGGTAGATGTAACTCATAAATGATGCATTAAAACAAGCCGAAGACCCCATGACTTCACAGTACACTGTACAAAAGGTATTGGGAGCTAAAATAGAGGAAAGTAGTGGGAAAATTGTGTCATCACATAGCACATCATAACAAAGTACGTGCATGCCAAAGTCAATGAGTCTGAATTTAATTTGGAATTGAATTTGGTTGTATAAGTTTTTTAAACATAAAGAGTTTGTTCCTAGTTTTATATCTGTACATACATATTTAAGTAACATTATCCTAAAAACAATTGATGTCAGTCATAGGGATTCAGGAGAATTCTCTTCCTCTTAATATGTCAGAACCACTGTCCTAAAGCAGTTTATTCTGCAAGGGAATCACTTTCACGAGTGTAAAAATGCTTCATGCTTTGGAAATACAAGTTCTTTTTTCTCCAGTGTTATAAGCCCAAGCATGTTTTTGGCCTGGGGCAAGTAGACAGCTGGCTTTGGACTGACTACTGTTAGAAGGACAGTTCATTTGGAGCCCTTCTTGGGCCACAGCTTCTGCAGAGCAAGGAGCAGCTGGCTCAGCAGCTGAGCTCACCCTGCTTCCTTATCCCCAGTCACCCGCAGTCCCTGCCAGTCCAGTGCACCACTTTATTGCCTGAGGTCTATTTTCCCTGAAACTCCACCCAGAACACTTACCAACTAATTTCCTCACTGGCACCATTAACACCCAACCTAAGACCAGAAATTTGACTCTGTATTATCTTTGTTAGCATCTTCTGAAAAAATCCACCCGCTTCCTCAAACCCACAGGATGAGATCTTTAGATACTTTGATGTGGCTCCTCCTCACACCCAGCTCTTAGTTTTCTTCACATTCATTCATTCAACACATTTATTGAGCACCTACTGTATTCCAGACACATTGCTAATGGGATATCTGAAAGCTTCAGTTTCTCCCTTCTTCTAACTGATTTACAGACTCTTCTTAGTACCTGTTAATATCTCCTGGTTGCAGCTCTCGGCTTCCTCATCTCATGGCATTCATTGTTGTTGCCACCATGACTCACCATGCCTTGTCTCCTGGTCCCATTGCTCTTGATGAAGCAAGAAGGACCCTCTCACTAACAAGATTAAACCTGTTAACTTCTGAAAGAGAAGCGTCTTAGCATCAGTTCTCTTAAATGACTCATGTTTCAGCTATTCCATTCTTTTCTAAAACATCTTCCTTTTTGCCCATTAGAAAAAAAGTATGATAATTTTCCTCAGTACTTAGTGGAGTAACATTTTAAATGGCACGAAATAATTTCACATCCAAGAGTCTTCACTCCAGACCCATATATGAATCCTTGAACTGAATCCAAACAGGGCCACTTTATCACCTTGTTGTGACTTTCATTACCTGCCCTATTTGCTCATTGCCCAGAGGGTCAGGAATGTTTCATTAAAGAATCTTTGTCCCTGGACCCACCAGAAGTCCCAAATGGTTATTTCCTTGCAAGAGTCTTCTTAGACACTTGTCACTCAATACATTTTGCATAATAGGATATCATCGATAAACATTATAGGAGGCCTAAAGAGGACATCTGAGCTGTAGCCAAGCTGTTTAATTTGTATTTGCCCAACTTTCAAATGGCAGTTATTTCTTAACCTCTTTCACTCTTCCCAACCTCAAAAATGCTTCACGTTTAAAGAAAACGTCCAACACAATTTCTCTACTGAATACAACTCAATCAATCAATCAAAGCAGACACCTGTAAAAAGCAGCTGGTAGGCAGTGGTAGGAAATATTTGCATAACACTTTTCTACTTTCCCTTTGGAGGGTCAAAGTACTTTTTTCCCTCATTGGTATTTTATAGACGTTGGAAATCAACTTGTTTCAATCTACTGAAAATTAATAATGCCGTTTCTAGTAATGTTTGCATTCTCCAAAAAAACAGGGTAAAACAAGGAATATGTATCTTACAATAGACAATTGAAACATCCTATGAAATGCCACACGATGGGTTTTAACTAAAATTTCTGAATACTTTTCTAAGTTACTAAGTGCTACTTTTTCAGCTAGAGAAGAAAGTCTGTTTCTCCATCAGTACCTTCTCCTTTCATATCCCACCCCAAAGAGGAAAAAATAGCATCTGTGTAGAGGCTCAGGACAAGAAATCTATTACTCCAATAACAGGGTCCACAGGTCTCTCTAGCTGACTTTTAAAACCCTCTGTCATCAGTCTGGCTGTAGTTTTAGTGTATTTTGGCCCATTCCACTGGCTTCAGCTCAGCTCATGCTGACATATATGGAGGGGGCTGAATTCAATACTGGGGTAGACAATTTATGAGCACTTATAATCACACACCACGCACAATTAAACCTGAAAAGAAACGATGGATATCCTCTGTTGCAATGTGAAAATCCCCGTCCTCCCCACACCTCACTTTTTCCAGATTACCTTTTCCAGGGCCTGAGTGCTCACAGCCTGGAGCCAGGAAACGGGAGGCCGTTTTACACAGCCTCAAGCATTCCTTTGATTTCAGCTCTCTTGTGTGAGCGAGATTTTTCCTTACGGGTCATTCCCCTTACCCCATGTCACAGTGAGTTTTCACACAAAACTACAAAGAGATGAAAAACCCTGACCACACACCAGCCACCCCGAAAATGAAGTGGCACAACTGTGAGTGTCAGCATGCACATTTTTAAATTTGGCCTTGCACTGCCAAAAAAAAACAAAAGCAGTATAAGGAGGAAACACCATTGCAGAGACCTACTGGGAACAAGGTACATCTGGAATAGATGACTTAGCTTTCCTTCTCCTACTCTGTTGTAGGTTTCTTCCAATTTCCATTTTACAAAAGGGATCTGTTGACATGTCATCTAGCTGTCCATCAACAGGACTCCCGGTAGGCTGATGGTAGCAGCGTGATGGGCCAGAGTTGATTGACAGACATCAGGACAACAGTCTAAGAAGTGGAGGAAGGGAGCTGAGGTTACAAAGAAAAAGGCGTGGGCCGGAGGGAAGGATGAAGTGAATCTAGAGAGAAGCCTCAGAGGAAGGGAGTCCTGTTGAACTGAGGCTGAAGTAGGTTGAGAAGCAGCTGAGATGTGGAAGGCTGAGTCCAGGCGTCTGAACAGAACCTGTCCCAGCAGAAATATCTAGAGCAGTAGGGCAAGGGATGTGGGCTTCCCCAGGAAAGACCATGGGACAGATTCTGTAGCAGCAACAGTTAGACTGGTATTGTGATGCTTCAAGATGTTTGACATGGAAACGAGAGGAATCTAGCAAAACCTCGTTGGGTTTTCACAAATTTTCAAGCGCAAAGTGGTTCAGGGAAGAGACCTGCCAGTGTTGCAAAGACCACGCTCACACTTCGGAATTGAACTCTATTGAACTATGGAGAAATGCTGTGTAACTGTAAATTACCTATATTTTTGTCTTTTTTCTAATCATTGGGAGGTGCTGTGAATTCACTCATACTTCCACAGGAAACACAAAATGTAGGCCAATATCAGTGCTGTCCATATAACATAACCATAACACAAAAGAGAGTGTAAACAACATTGTAAAGCAACTGTACTCCAATACAACTTTTTTAAAAAGTTGTAAGCTCCATGATGGTAAAGTCTTTGTCTAGTTCTGTATTTTCAGAGCCTAGAACAAAGTAAGTGTTCACTAAATGGTTGTTGAGTAAATGAATGAATGAAGCAGGCTTGTAGCTTAGTAGTGAACTATTGTCCTTGTGACCCCTAGAATATTATGGTAAATTTATTTTGCTGCTCTAATGCTAACAGAATGAACAATGCACTCTTTTCCAAGTTCAGGGGATTTGGCACACCGATGAGGCAGGGGCCAAAATTTCCTAACCTAAAAGAGAGAGAAATTCCTCTTCCCTCCTGTAGTGGTTGTTATGGAAGTGACTATAGCCCAAGGAGGAGAAGCTGTCTTTGGATCTGTCCTGCTCTCAGCAGATGCACAGAGAACCATGGATAAACCACTCCTGATATATGAGCATATGAGCTGGGTCGGGTGGAGAAGGAGGGATTTCCTAGCCTAAACAGAAGGGTGTGGCCTTGGGTGTTGTGCTAGTCAGAATCCTGGTGAGAAAGTGATAGCTCATTCAAATGGGTGACCAGAGTGTTTCATGAAAGGGCTATTTTTAAAGAGAGGACAGAGTTAGGGGAAACCAACAAGGGTTGATGTTGGGAGCCTTTAACTTAGAGACTGAAGACACGAGATGAGAGAGAGGGCTTGCTGAGACCTTATACTTATAGCTATGGGAAAGGACTACTCAAGAGGATCCCTGGTCCTGGAAAGAAGAGAGTGGCCACTACTAAACTGTGGCCCAGGCAGGAGGGGGCCAAGGAAGGCACGGCTTGGTCTTTCCTTCCCCCAGTACTCTAATCTGCCATTGCCATTGCAACTAAAAGCCATAGGGCGTGGGAGCCTGGTTAAAGCAATTTATGGAGGTCAACCTCTCCATGCATAGAGCTGGGTAGAAAAGGGTGGAAAACAGATCTCGAGGGACGGAGAATATCTAACACATTTTTGTGCCTCAGTATCTACTTTTTCCCTTTGTCTGGTTGAAAAGCATGTGTCCCCAATATAGAAAACACAGTTCCTATCAACAGATGTATCATTGGGAGGTGCTGTGAATTCACTCATACTTCCACAAGGAAACACAAAATGTAGGCCGACATCAGCGCTTTCCATATAACATAACCATAACACAGGATAAAAAACATGGGGTTGGGAGTATGACACAAAGCACAGCTTCTATAATCCCTGCTTTTGTTCTTGGTCTCAGGCCTAATTTGATAACCAGAGCTTCCTCCTTCTACTACCCTTTCCCTATGCCTCTTACCCTCTATAAGTTCCTTGGCTGGATAAAGTCTTTACCTGGTGGTGAAGATGAAACCTTATTTATGCGAAATCTGATTTTATGGTAGTCTTGTATTTATTGGGGTGCTGTAATTTTTCATAGGCCAGGGTGGTAGAGAAATACTAAAAGGAGCTCTAGTAAATTCTCTTGGCTTCAGTCATGGCCCTCGTCCCTCCCATCTGGTATCAGCGATCCATGTTTTCCTTTACAAGCAAGTTCGATCACCCAGGCCAGTAGAGTGGTCCCATCTTTGCCTGGTGGTTTAGCAGCATGTGAAGCCAGCCAGTCCCAGTTTCCAATTTAGTGAAACCACGACTGGTACCCTCTCAGAGGCAGTCTTCCTTTGGGCACTAGAACCTCCAAAACCACCAATCCCAAGATGATGGAAACATGAATCAAAAATTCTTTAAGCGCATTATTAGGTATAAGAGTGAGAAGAACCTCTTCTACCTCGACATCTTGCTTCCCAGATCCATGAATTCTGGCTGTCAGGGAGACGGCATTACATTTTGACCTCTGGTTTGAGGCGTATACCCTAACCGCACAGTTCACGCTCTCTCTGCAATTGCAGCTGAGTCTGTAGTTCATTCCACAAGTATATGAATGATGGGGTAGTGAACTTAGTGGATGAGAATCCATTTCCATACTCTATTTGCCATTCAGTGAATTATGTGAGGGGATAAAATAAGGCATCCTGTAAGTCTAGGAATGGTAGTGCTGGCAGAAGAATGAGGGCAAGGAAGAAAATACCTGTTTGGAATATATAGCTATTCCTTTGAGGAAAAATGGCCACTGCCTCCATGATGGAAGGGGTCCAACAACATGGTAATAAGTTGGCTCTCCTAGGAAATAATGCTATCTCAGAAGCTCAGCATTGGTCTCTGCTGTGAGAGAGATGGAGAGACAGAGGTGAGATGCAGAGCAGTGGCGGTAGCCAGGTCAGTCTTGATGAGGGAGACCACACTGATGAGCCTCAATCTCTGCTCCCATAGCAACTGTGCTTAAGGGGCCCATTGAACAAGCACCAGGTTGGCTGAGATATATTCTGACTGATAGCCACAGAGTGAGTTCATCCTGTCCACCTGATTATCAAGAGCCTCTCCACAATGAAATACTCTCTGGTGAGCATTTACATGGTGAAAGAATATTCTGTACCCATTATGAGAAATCTGTCCTCATACATTTCCCCTTGTCATGTTCTTCTAAAGTGCCTGACAAGCTGGTTCAGTTTTAGTCACTTCGCATGTAGATACAAACCTTAAGCCATCTTATGGTGACCTAAGTAAACAACCAAATATACTGTTTAATGCTCTCCTGGTTGGAGTAAATTCCCTTCACTGTGGTCTTGCAGAGCCACCCTAACTGGGACTAGAATGCAGTGGCTGCGTACTTCTGGCTTGTGCCCACATATCATAAAGTCAGGCCAAAGTCTTTTCTTCCCTAGTCACATGGTTATAAGGAACTCCGTATAAGGCTATAGATATGAATTGAGCTAGAAGAGGCAATGCACCAGAAGTGGTGATGAAAGACTGAGCCACTTCCTCATATTGAAGCCCTTTTTTTTTTTTTCTGTGGTACGCGGGCGTCTCACTATTGTGGCCTCTCCCATTGCAGAGCACAGGCTCCGGACGTGCAGGCTTAGCGGCCATGGCTCACGGGCCCAGCCACTCCACGGCATGTGGGATCTTCCCGGACCGGGGCACGAACCCGTGTCCCCTGCATTGGCAGGTGGACTCTCAACCACTGCGCCACCAGGGAAACCCTGGAAAAAGCATTTTTGCAGACAGAATTAAGCTAAGGATTTTGAGATGAGATCATCCTGAATTACTGGGGTGTGCCCTAAATCCAATAACAAGTGTTCTTAGAGACAGAAGAGGAGGAGACACAGAGGAGAAGGCCATGTGAAGATGAAGGGAGAGATTGGAGTGACACTGTCACAAGCTAAAGAATTCCTGGAACAACAGAAGCTGGACTAGGAAAGGAAGAATTCTGTTCTGGAAACTTTAGAGGGACCGTGGCCCTGCTGATGCCTTATTTCAGACTTCTAGCCTCCAGAACAGTGAAAGAACAAATTTCTATTGTTTTTAAGGCAATAAGTTTGTGGTAATTTGCTACTGCAGCCACAGAAAACTTATGTGGTCAGGCATTTGGTTTCTACTAGGGCCCGTAGCAAGGCAGAAGCTATTTAAAGGGTTAGGGTTAGGTTATCTACAGAAGGAGTCATGGTTACACTCCAAAACATTAGAGGTCTGCACTGATTCTCCTACTGGGGCTTGCTAAGATAAGAGGGGAGAGCTGGTTGCCCCAGATGGGGCTGGGGGAGGAGCTTCCTCATTAAGTGATGAAAGATCAGGGGAATTGGGAGGTTTCCTTTCTTAATCTTCTCTGTATCTGCCTCAAACATTCCTCATCTTACATCTCAGGAATCCACTCTTTTTCCACTTATACCTTACCTTATACAAGAACAAGCAGTGTTGCACATTTACTGATAAAGCAACTTGTCTCTCAGTGATAAAGCAATTTGTCCAATGCCATATAGGTGGTTCCTGCCAAAGCTGAGAGTCACTCCCAGGTAGATTTGAAGCCTCAGCATGCGCACCTTCTCCTCTTTCCCCAGGCTGCAAGTTCCTAGAAATCTATTTAATGGGGGAAAAGTGGATGGAGATAGTACATGTGTTTAGCCACAGATGATCTTCAATCATATTTCCCCTGCAGCTATAGTAGGTAAAAGATTCTTTAAGAACTATCCTGAGTTAGATCTATTTGCCCTGCAGCTACAAAAGGTAAAAGAGTCTCTAAACACTTCCGAAAAGGTTATTCGGCTTTTCACCTATGCCCTGAGTTGGGCTTTCAAGGCTAATAGTAATTTGTTTTCTCTGTTTATGCTATCTATCTGGGTTTTATAAGTAGTCAGCCCATGGCACGATCTATATAATCTAAATCACCTGACAAAACACCTCATGCCACAGTCACACAATCTCTGCCATTCACCTGCACACCACCCCACACAACAGCTGTTGACAATTTGAGTAACTGTTATTCTACCACATACTAAGATATCCATTTCCCCTTGGCAAAGGGATTATCTCTGCCTTCATCAAATATGTGAGCAACCTAATCACAGAATCCCATTCTGAGGATCTGTTTTCAGGAACAAATCCTTGTTTCATTTACTGGATCAGCCAGGTTCCTAAGAGGAAACAGGTGATAGAGTCAAAAGGAATATTTAGAGTTTAATGAAGGGACATTTACAAGAGAATGGGGGAGGTTAAACTGACAAGAAATGGTAAAGTACCTGGCTAGTAAGAGTAGAAGGCTGTTACCACCCCTAGGCTCAAAGGTACCAGGGGAGGAGTTATTCGCTGTAATGTACAGAGAGCGGAAGATGTAGAGAAAGCCATCCAGCAGGAGCTGTGGCTTTTGGTATAGGAATCCAGCCACTGCAAAGCAGCTGGGACAGGAAAGGAGCCAGGAAGCTAAGTGCCCTGACATTTTCTTTCCTCACACCTACCAATCTCCTGCTGATGCCTCCCACTGGACAAACCCAATCAGAAGCCAGAAGTATGACTTCTGAATCAGTAGTATGTTTACTGCCTGGCTTAGGGAGCCAAAAAAATCTCTACAGCAAAAGCCAACAAGTCAGCTCCCCTGCACTAACATATTCATCGATTCGGATATGAGTAAGGTATGGTGGAACAAGAGCGTCTAGCCTTGCAGCAGCTGAGTATATGTCTATGTGTGCACCTTTCCACTATTAAACTGACTTCTGGGGGCTTGAATGTGCATGGGCTTAGGAGGGCATCTGACTTTCAGCTCTGACATTTTCAACCTGCATGACAATGGGCAAGTTAGTTACCTTGAATATCAGGTGCTCCATCTATATAATTTGGAATAATAATCACCCCAAGAAAAATGTTTCAAAGAGTAAGTGAAATAATACAAAGTTCTTAATAGGGCTTTTCACACATGGCAAATACTCTTTATTATATTTTGGGGGGAATTAATTTTTTTAATGTCTTTATTGGAGTGTAATTGCTTTACAATGGTATGTTAGTTTCTGCTTTATAACAAAGTGAATCAGCTATACATATATGTATATCCCCATACCTCCCTCTTGCGTCTCCCTCCCAGCCTCCCTATGCCACCCCTCTAGGTGGATACAAAGCACCGAGCTGATCTCCCTGTGCTATGTGGCTGCTTCCCACTCACTAGCTCTTTTACATTTGGTAGTGTATATATGTCCATGCCACTCTCTCACTTCGTCCCAGCTTACTCTTAACCCTCCTGTGTTCTCATAGTCCTTTCTCTACGTCTGCATCTTTATTCCTGTCCTGCCCCAAGGTTTTTCAGAAACATTTTTTTTTTTTAGATTCCATATATATGTGTTAGCATACAGTATTTGTTTTTCCTCCTTCTGACTAACTTTACTCTGTATGACAGACTCTAGGTCCATCTACCTCACTACAAATAACTCAATTTCGTTTCTTTTTATGGCTGAGTAATATTCCTTTGTATATATGTGCCACATCTTCTTTATTCATTCACCATCAATGGACACTTAGGTTGCTTCCAGTCTGGGCTATTGTAAATAGAGCTCCAGTGAACATTGTGGTACATGACCCTTTTTGAATTACATATGTGTGTGGGTTTATCTCTGGCTTTCTATCCTGTTCCATTGATCGATATTTCTGTTTTTGTGATCAGTACCATACTGTCTTCATGACTGTAGCTTTGTAGTATAGTCTGAAGTCAGGGAGCCTGATTCCTCCCACTCCATTATTCTTTCCCAGGATTACTTTGGCTATTTGGGGTCTTTTGTGTTTCCATACAAATTGTGAAATTTTTTGTTCTAGTTCTGTGAAAAATGCCATTGGTAGTTTGATAGGGATTGCACTGAATCTGTAGATTGCTTTGGGTAGTAGAGTCATTTTCACAATGCTGATTCTTCCAATCCAAGAACATGGTATATCTCTCCATCTGTTTGGGTCATCTTTAATTTCTTTCATCAGTGTCTTATGCATTTCTGCACACAGGTCTTTTGTCTCCTTAGGTAGGTTTATTCCTAGGTATTTTATTCTTTGTTGCCATGGTAAATGGGAGTGTTTCCTTAATTTCTCTTTCAGATTTTTCATTAGTGTATAGGAATGCAAAAGATTTCTGTGCATTAATGTTGTATCCTGCTACTTTACCAAATTCATTGATTAGTTCTAGTAGTTTTCTGGGAGCATCTTTAGGATTCTCTATGTATAGTATCATGTCATCTGCAGACAGTGACAGCTTTAACTCTTCTTTTCCAATTTGGATTCCTTTTATTTCTTTTTCTTCTCTGATTGCTGTGGCTAAAACTTCCAAAACTGTGTTGAATAATAGTGGTGAGAGTGGACAACCTTGTCTTGTTCCTGATCTTAGAGGAAATGGTTTCAGTTTTTCACCATTGAGAACGATGTTGGCTGTGAGTTTGTCATATATGGACTTTATTATGTTGAGGAAATTTCCCTCTCTGCAAACTTTCTGACAGGTTTTTATCATAAATGGGTGTTGAATTCTCTCGAAAGATTTTTCTGCATCTATTGAGATGTTCCTATGGCTTTTCTCCTTCAGTTTATTAATATGGTTTATCACATTGATTGATTTGTGTGTATTGCAGAATCCTTGCATTCCTGGGATAAACCCCACTTGATCATGGTGTATGATACTTTTAATGTGCTGTTGGATTCTCTTTGCCAGTATTTTGTTGAGGATTTTTGCATCTATGTTCGTCAGTGATATTGGCCTGTAGTTTTCTTTCTTTGTGACATCTTTGTCTGGTTTGGGTATCATGGTGATGGTGGCCTCGTAGAATGTGTTGGGACATGTTCCTCCCTCCACTGTATTTTGGAAGAGTTAGAGAAGGATAGGTGTTAGCTCTTCTCTAAGTGTTTTATAGAATTCGCCTGTGAAGTCATCTGGTCCTGGGCTTTTGTTTGTTGGAAGATTTTTAACCTTAGTCTCAATTTCAGTGCTTGTGATTTGTCTGTTTGTAGTTTCTATTTCTTCCTGGTTCAGTCTCAGAAGATTGTGCTTTTCTAAGAATTTGTCCATTTCTTCAATGTTGTCCATTTTTTTCACATATAGTTCCTTGTAGTAATCTCTCATGATCCTTTGGATTTCTGTAGTGTCAGTTGTTACTTCTCCTTTTTCATTTCTAATTCTATTGATATGAGTCTTCTCCCTCTTTTTCTTGATGAGTTTGGCTACTGGTTTATCAATTTTTTTTATCTTCTCAAAGAACCAGCTTTTAGTTTTATTGATGTTTGCTATTGTTTCCTTCATTTCTTTTTCATTTGTTTCTGATCTGATCTTTATGATTTCTTTCCTTCTGCTAACTTTGGGGTTTTTTTGTTCTTCTTTCTCTACTTGATTTAGGTGTAAGTTTATTATTTGAGATGTTTCATGTTTCTTGAGGTAGGATTGTATTGCTATAAACTTCCCTCTTAGAACTGCTTTTGCTGCATCCCATAGGTTTTGGATTGTAGTGTTTTCATTGTCATTTGTTTCTAGGTTTTTTTTGATTTCCTCTTTGATTTCTTCAGTGATCTCTTGATTATTTAGTAGGGTATTGTTTAGCCTCCACGTGTTTGTATTTTTCATGGATTCTTTCCTGTAATTGATTTCTAGTCTCATAGTGTTGTGGTCAGAAAAGATACTTGATATGATTTCAATTTTCTTAAATTTACCAAGGATTGATTTGTGACCCAAGATATGATCTATCCTGGAGAATGTTCCATGAGCACTTGAGAAGAAAGTGTATTCTTTTGTTTTTGGATGGAATGTCCTATAAATATCAATTAAGTCCACCTTGTTTAAGGTATCATTTAAAACTTGTGTTTCCTTATTTATTTTCATTTGGGATGATCTGTCCATTGGTGAAAGTGAGGTGTTAAAGTCCCCTACTATGATTGTGTTACTGTCTATTTCCCCTTTCATGGCTGTTAGTATTTGCCTTCTGTATTGAGGTGCTCCTGTGTTGGATGCATTAATATTTTCAATTGTTATATCTTCTTCTTGGATTGATCTGTTGATCATTTTGTAGTGTCCTTCTTTGTCTCTTGAAATAGTCACTGCTCTGCGGTTGTTATTTCCACTATTTTATATTCCAGGTCACTTTTCTGTTCTTGTGCCTCAATTATTCTTCTATTGATTCCTTCTAGAGAACTTTTAATTTCATTTATTGTGTTGTTCATCACTGTTTGTTTGCTCTTTAATTCTTCTAGGTCCTTGTTAAACATTTCTTGTATTTTCTCTATTCTATTTCCAAGATTTTGGATCATCTTTACTGTCATTACTGTGAATTCTTTTTCAGGTAGACTGCCTATTTCCTCTTCATTTGTTTGGTCTGGTGGGTTTTTACCTTGCTCCTTCATCTGCTGTGTGTTTCTCTATTTCTCATTTGCTTAACTGTGTTTGGGGTCTCCTTTTTGCAGGCTGCAGGTTCGTAGTTCCCGTTGTTTTTGGTGTCTGTCCCCAGTGGCTAAGGTTGGTTTATTGGGTTGTGTAGGCTTCCTGGTGGAGGTTGCTGGTGCCTGTGTTCTGGTGGATGAGGCTGGGTTTTGTCTTTCTGGTGACCAGGACCGCATCCAATGGTGTGTTTTGGGGTGTCTGTGAGCTAATATGATTTTAGGCAGCCTCTCTGCTAATGGGTGGAGTTGTGTTCCTGTCTTGCTAGTTGTTTAGCATAGGGTGTCCAGCACTGTAGCTTGCTGGTAGTTGAGTGGAGCTGGGTCTTAGTGTTGAGATGGATATCTCTGGGAGAGCTTTTGCTGTTTGATGTTACGTGGAGCCAGGAGACCTCTGGTGGACCAATATCTTTAACTCGTCTCTCCCACCTTACAGGCTCAGGCCTGACACCCGGCCAGAGCACCAAGACCCTGTCAGCCACTCAGCTCAGAAGAAAAGGGAGAAAAAAAGAATTTAAGAAAAAAATAAAGTACAATAAAGTTATTAAAATAAAACATTTTTTACATTATTAAAAATAAAAAATTAAACTTTATTAAAAAAAAGAAAGAAGAGAGCAACCAAACCAAAAAACAAATCCACCAGTGATAACCAGTGCTAAAAACTATACTAAATAAAAGGGCAGAACCCTAGGACAAATGGTAAAAGCAAAAACTATACAGACAAAATCACACAAAGAAGCATACACATACACACAAAAAGAGAAGATGGAAAAATAGAGATAAAAAAAAGGAAGAGAGCAACCAAATCAATAAATAAATCTACCAATGATAATAAACTCTAAATACTAAACTAAGATAAACATAAAACCAAAAACAAATTAGATGCAGAAAGCAAACCCCAAGTCTACAGTTGCTACCAAAGTCCACCTCCTCAGTATTGGGATGATTCGTTGTCTCTTCAGATATTCCACAAACGCAGGGTACATCAAGTTGATTTGGGGGATTTAATCCACTGGTCCCAAGGCTGATGGGAGAGATTTCCTTTTCTCTTTGTTTGCACAGCTCCTGGGATTCAGCTTTAGATTTGCCCCAGCCTTACATGTAGGTCGCCTGAGGGCATCCGTTGTTCGCTCAGACAGGGCAGGGTTAAAGGAGCAGCTGATTAGGGGGTTCTGGCTCACTCAGGCCGGGGGGAGGGAGGGGTACAGAGTGCGGGGTGAGCCTGCAGTGGCAGAGCCCAGCATGACGTTGCACCAGCCTGAGGCGCACCGTGTGTTCTCCCGGGGAAGTTGTCCCTGGATCCCGGGACCCTGGGGGTGGCGGGCTGCACAGGCTCCCAGGAGGTGTGGATAGTGACCTGTGCCTGCACACAGGATTCTTGGTGGCTGCAGCAGCAGCCTTAGCATTTCATTCCCATCTCTGGTGTCCGCACTGATAGCCACGTCTTGCACCCGTCTCTGGAGCTCGTTTAGGCGGTGCTCTGAATCCCCTCTCCTCGCACACCGTAAACAATGGTCTCTTGCCTCTTAGACAGGTCCAGACTTTTTCCCAGACTCCCTCCCAGCTAGCTGTGGTGCACTAGCCCCTTCAGGCTGTGTTCATGCAGCCAACCCCAGTCCTCTCCTTGGGGTCTGACCTCCGAAGCCTGAGCCTCAGCTCCCAGCCCCCGCCCACCCCAGCAGGTGAGCAGACAAGCCTCTTGGGCTGGTGAGCGCTGGTCAGCACCAGTCCTCTGTGCAGGAAATCTCTCTGCTTTGCCCTTCGCACCCCTGTTGCTGTGCTCTCCTCCATGGCTCTGAAGCTTCCCCCCGCCCACGGACCTCCCCACCCCATCTCCGCCCGCGAAGGGGCTTCCTAGTGTGTGGAGACCTTTCCTCCTTCACAGCTCCCTCCCACTGGTGCAGGTCCCGTCCCTATTCTTTTGTCTCTGTTTTTTCCTTTTTCTTTTGCCCCACCCAGGTACGTGGGGAGTTTCTTGCCTTTTGGGAGGTCTGAGGTCTTCTGCCAGCGTTCAATAAGTGTTCTGTAGGAGTTGTTCCACATGTAGATGTATTTCTGGTGTATTTGTGGGGAGGAAGGTGATCTCCACGTCTTACTCCTCCGTCATCTTGAAGGTCTGTCTCCCATGTAGTCTTTAAATGTTCTTTTCCATATTGACCTTTTTCTTGTGCTGCTGCAACCACTGTGTAAAACGTATTTGTAGATCATTTTATGAGCGAACACATTCCAATCAGCTTATAAAACAAAAGCCTTTAGAACACAACTTATTTTTAAGTTGAAAACGACCTATATTTAGGCAAAATTGTGAAGGGGTGGTTGATGATCCTGTTTTCAGAAATGATAGGATCACTCTAACTGGGATAAAGCAAGTTTACAGTACCAGAAATAGATAATTATATGAGGAAAGTTACTTAACAGAGAGGAGTAACCTCAAATCTTTGTGTATACTCTAAGGAAGATGCTTTGGAAGGATATCCAAAAAACTATTAACAGTGGTTAATTCCAGAGACCAGAGTGGTATTGGAGGGCTGTGAGAAATGGAAACAGACTCTCACTTCTTTCTCTGTATATTTAAACATTGGTTAAATATTTTACAGTGAACACACACACTCATTCTGCCTACAAGACAAGATGCCAATATTATGGACAAAGCAAAGAATAGTAATAAACTGTAGATAAAGAAATGATGATATGTATAAAATAAGATGCTATAAGGCTCATTTATATACTGAAGAGGAAAATTATTTTAATGATTTACACATGGTATGTAAACTAATGCTGCTTTAGCCATTATATTACATTATAAGCTCCAAGAGGATATATCTCTTTATTTATATTTATTCCTAACACCTAGTCCAATAAATGTTATATGCTCAGTAAGCAAGTATTATGTGAATAATGAATAATTTTTTTAAAATTGAGAGTGTGGTATGTTTGAGAGAACAGTTATCACGAGCACTTCACAACATCCCTGAATATCAATGCCCTCATCTATAAAATGGGAAACTTGCTAACATGAGTAGTTTCAAGACTATAATTATAATAAACTCATAAGTGTCTAAAGTTTTGAGAACTCACATTGAATCTCCAATTATTTATTATACCAACTAAGGATATAAAAAAGTCATCATTCACTGTTACTATTATTTCATAAACCAAAGGACATTTTAACGCCAAAAATGTAAGAGAGACATAATTCAGAATAAATAACAGTTCTTTCTAAGAAAGGACAGTTGGCAACCTTACACCAGTGTGTGCGCACACACAGACACACACAGATGCATGCAAAATTATTTGACAAAGATTCACGCCAGATTTTGAATCCAAATGCTCAATGAACTTGGGGTTCTCTTCATCTCTAAGATTTTGCGAATCCTTTTTTCATTTTTCTAAATTTGCTTAATATTTTTATTTTCCAATTAGAAAATATGCTCTTATTTTTTAAAAAACTGATGTGTATAAAGTAGAAAATGAAACCCACCTCAAGCCCCTCCCCCGCTCCCATTCTCCAAGTGAACCGTAATTAAAGTGTGGTGCCTCATCTTCTAGACTATCTTCTGTGAAGATATAAATATACATGTATTGGAATAGCTTTTTTAAAGGAAAAGAGCTTATTCCAGCCTTCTATCAGTTTGCAGAGTAGAGAGCTACATATGTTTTCATGAGCAACTGAATAATCTTTAAGGAAAATATTCGTTGGGCTCAGTTAAGGAGACTGGCTCTTTGGGACACGTTCTTTGTAGTTGGACAGGAGGCCTGATTTGAAAGCTTTCCTGATCTCAGCAGGCAATTCATTTCTGTGTGTTGTATATAAGATCTCAAGATTTTATCTTGGGGTAAAGATCTGCCAAAGAGGAAGATAAAAGCTGAGGCGTGTCCAGAGGTAGAAGATAGGGGGAATATTTGGAGCAGAACTAGAGGGGTGAGTGAAGTCATCCCCCAAGGCTAGCAGCCAGAAGTCAAGGAGCTAGAAACCAGGGTCCTGAAGTGGGGTACTGGCCCCCATCAGAGAGCCACATTTGTGTCTGTGTTTGGGGGCACAAATGTAGTGAACGGAAGCACCTTCCTCTCTAGAGGCTCCCATCATCTACTATATATGTTTCTCTAAAAGCACACGTCAGGACTAGAAAGCACCTGGAGGTCGGGCCTAAGAGGCCTCTGGGAAGCTGGAGCACTTGGCTCCCAAATGCCAGTTTGTGTTAGCCTTTTCCCAGGTTTCAAAATGTGAAAGCGACAAAATCCAAATGTTTTCAAGCCACTGACTTAGTGCCCCAGATTTGGTCACAAACACTGGCCATGTTTGCATAGACAAAGGCAAAGATAAGTGGAAGCAACTGGCCTGAATTGGGGTATAATTGATCCCAATTTGTTCTCACTATTTATTCATATTTAGCAAATGAATGCATACATTGACTGGGTTGAGACAACCTCAAAGAATACAGTCCATACACTTTTACCTGTTAAATATCAAGAATGTTGTTCACGCTCAATTAATGAGAAGGGAGGCAAAAAAACAAAACAAAAAAAGGTCATTTGGTATGAGTTTGGGCAAGTATATTCCCTTTGCAAGTGATTTCTTCATCGTCACAAGGAATGGCAAACACCCCACTCATGGGACTTCCCTGGTGGCACAGTGGTTAAGAGGGAGTAGTTGTGGCTCGCATAGAGAGCCTGTGAGCCACAACTACTGAGCCCACGCACCACAACTACTGAAGCCCAAGTGCCTAGAGCCTGTGCTCCGCAACAAGAGAAGCTACCGCAATGAGAAGCCCATGCACTGCAACGAAGAGTAGCCCCCGCTTGCGGCAGCTAGAGAAAGCCCGTGCACAGCAACGAAGAGCCAACACAGCCAAAGAATAAATAAATAAATTTATTTAAAAAAAAAAACAACACAGAACCCACGACACCCTTGCCATTAAAAACAAAAACAAAATAACACTCCACTCACATGACACTGTACCTTACAAATGGCAGTTATCATTAGGAGTTGCACAAAATTTTAATCTGTCAAGTCAGGATATAGCCCCAATGTCCTTCTCCACACAGTGCTCCAGGTAGCCTCTGTTAGTCAGAGCTGGCACCATACATTACACCTATTTGCCGTATTTGGACTCAGCGATCTCTAAGATCCCTCCTAGATCTACCCTACTCTTATTCTTTAAGAAAAACCCATCAAAAAGAGGAAAAATAATATCCTCGAAATAAAGTGTCTATATCAATACGTTTAATCAAAGATCATGATTAACAGAGAAAGGGAACTAATTTTGCCTTCCCTGTGGTCTTACTGTCCCTGGTCTACCTGCCTTCTCAGCTATATTGGACCATGGAAGTTCTCTCTTCTCTTCTGCCATGCATTACCAGGTGAATTCTACATAGAGTGCATCCTCTCCCTCCATTCTTTTTCCCAGGTGATCTATGACCTCCCCAGATCTGCTCAACCAACCAAAGAGGTTCATAAGCTTTGGGTTTTGAGGCTGGGCACACACAGAGGGTGTGATGTAGACTTCAGTAGCAACAGCATCCCAAGGAGAATGGGGTGGGTGGGAGTCACCATATCAAAAATATCACTGATGATAGGAATACCCAAGGCTTCTTGTAAGCCACAGAGCAGCAAGCTATATTTCTCTACATGTGTTCCTTGAACCTGGGATATTAATTGGTTGCTCAAACAAGTATGATTACTTCCTTAGCAAACTGTGTTGAACAGCATTAAGCAGGTTTCTTTACTAAGTGCTTGTACAACACTTTTAACACTAATATGTATCATGAATCACTAAGAGGAGGGTTAGATTGTGCCTCATTTCTCAAATTTATTGATCTCCATTACCTTTTTGTCAAGGCCTATCTTGTGAGACTAGTGTTCCACAGGACACACACTGGGAAACAAAGCCCTAGCATTCTAAAGACAGAGTCCTCATTTTATATGGATAAAAAATTTAAAAATTAGTCTTCCCCAGAACGTTTATAGGCAGAGCTGGGACAAGCATCCAGGAAGTTCAGAGGTAGGCTTTGATCTTCTCTTAATGCCACAGGCCATGAAGACAGTTCCTAAAGATTAGGCAAGAGGTTAGTTCCAGCCATATGTGAAAAAAGAGCTTCCTTTTCTTCTGTAGGTCTTGCTCTATGATGTTTAGCAGTGAATACGAATGTTACCAATGGACACTAGAGCTGAAAATCACCTTGGAGGACACCTGCTCTGACTCCCTCATTTCACAGGTAAGGAAACTGGCTCAAAAAGAATATACAAGACTTACCCAAAATCACATAATAGAGTTCAGATTAGACCCAAGTCTGATGACACTTGGTTTCCAGTATGTAATCCAACAAACTGTAACCACTAACTCCCGAACTATCCAAGATAGAAAAGATGGTTTATTGAGTTCAAGGTAAGCCATTTGCTGGTGAAAACTACACAGATTATAAGTTTCGTATACATGTGTGTTTGTGTGTGTGTGTATGTAGGTAGATAGATAGAAATAGATCACTATTTTAACTCCCGAAGGGGGGCTATTTAAGGATAAGAGTTAGGGAAATAATAGAGAGTGTATGTTATAAACAGTTTAAATGTACCCCCAAAAGTCTTCTACAGAAGTGAAAGAAAAACAACTCAGTCAAGATATTCAAAAGAAAATCTGACTTTTCACTATTACCAATCAGTGGTTCTCCATCCCGGCTGCATGTACGAATCCCCTAGAGGTCTTTTCAGAAACAACCATGTTTGGGGTGTGGCCCGGACACTGGCAGCTTTTAACAACCTCACAGGTGATTTCACTGTGTAGCTAGAGGTGAGACATACTCACTGAACGTAAGGAATCCAAGGCAGATTCTCTTCACTCCTACATCATCCAGCCTCTGAGTCTACGGGTGGAAAGTTCAGCCGAGAGGTTTTCCAGATGTTCTTTCATGGCTGAGGCTTGCTCACAGCCTCACCCTGAGCGCGGAGCCAGAGCCAATAATTCCCGTCTTCCTTCTGGGCTTCTAGCTGCCCTGGGCTGCCTTATTGGCTTCCGTATCCCTCCTACCATTTGCTGTCAATCCAAAAACCTGGGGAAGCTAAAGTGAAATCCTGCTATTTGTTTATGTGGCAAGAAGCTTGGTGTCTATGCTGAAAAAATGTCCTTGGCCTTTGACAAAGCCGCCTTGGAGATGCCTCTGTCTGTTTTAAATAGGCCATAGACTAGCTGGGAAACCAGTGCTCTCCACCAGGAGCCAATCTGCTGAATCAGCCCATAGGAGCAGAGAGAGACTGTGGTGATTCAAATGCAAGGGTGTTTCTGACTTTTTTTTTTGTATCATTTAGCTTCAGAGGAATGCAGAACTTTTAAGGGAGGCTTTTGGATTTGACTGTGGAGAATAGGTCAAACTGGAAATTGATTTGTGAGACATATTTTCAATTTTCGGGAATACTTGAAATACAATGATGAAGCCAAGTGTATGGAAAGGACGTTTATGACATTCATTTTAAAGAAAAGGTCTCGTTATTGGAAGACTAGTGTATTACCCACCTTTAAAAAGTCTTGGAGGAGAGTTTGGGACTAGATCTTTGAGACCTCAGAGAGACATCTAGAAGGCAAAGAAAACAAATTCATGGTCTCAGTTTTACATGTAAAGAGAAGAGAAAAGTAAAATAATCTTTCTAAATGTAACACAAATGCAAATTTAGGAGGCTCATCTATGCTGTGATGAAAAGAAGCAGAGTGGCTGTAGAGAAAATTCAGTATTAATTAAGAATAGTAAGGATGTGAGGAGACAACACTGCTATGGGAACAGAAGAAAAATGTAAAATTATGTCTTACCATGGGTCCTGCCCACAGTGGAATATTTGCTATGTTTAGGGAGCTGTAAAAACACAAGCTTCCTGCCCTCAAGAAATCTGGCCTAAAGAGGCCAGAGAAAGGTACAATGTTAATAGCAAAAGGATATATAAATACCAATGGCAATTTGAAATACAAAACATATTTCACAATATAAGTGAAAAGTAGGCTCAGGGAGTAAAGGTGACAGGACTCCAGACATGGAAGAAGGTTCTTTTGGTGAGAGTAACCAGGGAAGCATCCACAGAAGTGGGGACCAGGGAGCCAGCTTCTGAAGGAGGGTATAAGATTCAGGAGGTAGGGAGAGCCCTGGGAGGGACGGGTGGCAAAGAGGGCACAGTGGCACCAGTCTGCAGTGTCTTCCTCTCTCTCACCTACACAGCTTTAGGGAGCACGAAGAACATGCAGAGAATCTCTGCTTTGTCATATATTCCTGCTCTGAGGAGCATCAGTAATGTTCTTTGTTTTTTTAATTATTGAAGTATAGTTGATTTACAATATTGTGTTAGTTTCAGGTATACAGCAAAGTGATATATATATAAATCAGATTCTTTTCCCTTATAGGTTATCACAAAACATGGAGTAGAGTTCCCTGTGCTATACAGTAGGTCCTTGTTGTTTATTTTATATATAGTAGTATATATATGTTAATCCCAAACTCCTAATTTGTCCCTCCCTGCCCCCCCTCCTTTTCACTTTGGTAACCATAAGTTTGTTTCCTATGTCTGTGGGTCTGTTTTGTATATTAGTTCATTTGTATCTTTTTTTTTTTTTAGATTCCACGTATAAGCGATATCACATGATATTTGTTTTTCTCTATCTGGCTTACTTGACTTAGTATGATAATCTCTAGGTCCATCCATGTTGCTGCAAATGGTATTATTTCGTTCTTTTTATGGCTGAGTGAAGTTCCATTGTATTTATGTACCACATCTTTATCCATTCATCTGTCGGTGGACATTTAGGTTGCTTCTATGTCTTGGCTTTTGTAAATAGTGCTGCAATGAACATTGGGGTGCATGTATTTTTGAATTATGGTTTTCTCTGCATATATGCCCAGGAGTGGGATTGCTGGATCATATGGTAGCTCTATTTTTAGTTTTTTAAGGAACCTCCATACTATTCTCCTTAATAGCTGTACCAGTTTACATTCCCACCAACAGTGTAGAAGGGTCCCCTTTTCTCCACACTCTCCAGCATTTATTTTTTGTAGACTTTTTGATGATGGCCATTCTGACTGGTGTGAAGTGATACCTCATTGTAGTTTTGATTTGCATTTCTCTAATAATAGGTGATGTTGAGCATCTTTTCATATGCCTTTTGGCCATCTGTGTGTCTTCTTTGGAGAAATGTCTATTTAGATCTTCTGCCCATTTTTTGATTGAGTTGTTTGGTTTTTTGATATTGAGCTGTATATCTGTTTGTATATTTTGGAGATTAATCCCTTGTCGGTCACATCATCTGCAAATATTTTCTCCCATTCTGTACATTGTCTTTTCATTTTGCTTATGGTTTCCTTGGCTGTGCAAAAGCTTGTAAGTTTAATTAGGTCCCATTTGTTTATTTTTTTAATTTCCATTACTGTAGGAGTCGAATCCAAAAAGATATTGCTGCAATTTATGTCAGAGTGTTCTGCCTATGTTTTCCTCTAGGAGTTTTATAGTGTCCAGTGTTACATTTAGGTCTTTAATCCAGTTTGAGTTTATTTTTGTGTATGGTGTTGGGAAAGTGAAGAAAATTCACGTTTATTGAGCACTCCTGCATGAGCATGGGCCATGCTAGGCACTTTAAATATATAAGCACTTAGTCCTCAAAATAAAGATACCAAAATCCACAACCCTGTATGGGTGGTGTCATTGCTCCCAATTTCTAGAAGAGGTAACAGAGATGTAGAGGTGCTAAGCAATTTGCCGAAGTTCACAGAGCAAAGAAGTAGAAATTCTAGAAAGTGATGGAGGTGACGAATGTAATCAAAGGTAAAAATGAAGAGACCTGAACATTCCTTAGAAATTTGTACTTTCATTCCAAGGTCCTCCACCTATGGAAACTTTCCTTTCCCCATCTCACAATTTAATCACATCATAGAATTTGAGTTAAAAGTGTCCCTAGAAAACTATCTAGCACCTTCTTTTATGAGGAAACGGGCTAAGAGAGGTGAGCCTCTGTGAGTGCCAGGGGTCACACAGCCACCGAGGAGCAGAGCTCAGAAGCCAGCCTACCACGTTCCCGATGCACACAGCAGCCTGACAGAGGCCTGGGTGAATAGAAGCAGGGACATGTGTTGTCTCTAAGCAGTTGTAGGAGGAGTTCAGTTTCCTGTTAGCTGTCTGATCCACCCCTCGTCAGAGATACAGAAGTGTCTGCCAATTCCAAATCCCAACAGACTCCTCCTCTCTCTGGCTTTTGAGGAGGCTTGTATAGGGTGGCAGAGCATGCTGTTTCCCATATGGCTCCTCTTCTTTCCCCTGAGCCAGATGGAGAAAGGATTCATTGAAAAACAGGGTGGGCTACGGAGACTTCAGCTCTTCACCCTCATACCTGCCTTAGACCACTGGGAGAAGAGGCAAAGGAGAGGCATCTCTGGCAGTTGTGGGCATTTGCTAAAGATTACAGATAAAAGATTGCCAAGAAACAAGACTCAGTATAGGGGTAGCATCTGTTTCTACTCAAAGGCAGATTGACAGTGGATCAGTGGTGGCTGTGTTCTTGGGTTCCCAAGATCTAACTGTAGATTTAAAGAAACGGGCCATAGGCCTGATGGAGGGCCAGAGCAGAGATCCTGACTTTATCTCTCACTGGTGTCTCTGGTCTTCGAATGAGGAGTAGACGAATCAGCCCTCACCACGGGAGAGAGGGGGCCCAGTTTCAGTTGCTTTTGAGGGTAAACCACTGATGGTTTTTGAGGCCAACAAGACTAGGAAGTAGCACATGGGTTAATTTTCTTCAGCCCAAAGGTCAGTCACCACCAAATCTTACTCCCTGGGACTTGGCCAGCAATGCTGCCACTGACCAAAACTACTCTAAATGGCCCACAGTTCCCTTACACACACACACACACACACACACACACACACACACACACACACACACACACACACACACACACACACA
>NW_020175821.1:4920146-4953221 GCF_003031525.2 Neophocaena asiaeorientalis asiaeorientalis
CTCCCACACACACACACACACACACACACACACACACACACACACACACACACACACACACACACACACACACACACACACACACACACCATGATGTAAGATTAGGGATGCTACATTGAAATAATTAAAGCTTTCTTGATCCTGTCCTCTAAAACTACTAAAACCCCTGAAATTCCTGTTAAATAAGAATGACTATGCAGACAGTTTCATTTGAAGCCAAGTCTGAAACATTAAAACTGACTCCCATCCAGTGTTTGCTTTCCCCTGGGGGGCTTATTCTTCTAGGCAGTTTTACAAGTCTCCTACCAGCTAAATGAAGATGGTTTAATCAACCTGCCAGCCAACTCCACTAGCAGTAAGTACAGAAACAGAATACTAAATTAAAGCCAAGAGCTTCTCTTTCCTTTTTCTAAATTTAGAAATGAGAAGCAGACTGGCCAAAAAATAAACATCTATGAGTCAAATTCCAAGTCCCAGCTCTGCCCTAATTCAGAATGTACTTGCAACACTTAGTAATTATTCATTAAGCTCAGCCATATAGAAAAAGTCTAGATCGGAGCTCCCAGCTGTTATACTGAAGTCAACTGATGAATGGAAAACCTCTACATAGTCACTGACTACTGTGACACACTATTCACAAAATCTATGGGTGTTTTCAATGGGAAGAATGTGTAGTTTAATGGCACAGAACCACTCCCACCCTGTCCTACTGTATGCCATTACTGGGGCCTGGGTGAGAGTGACCAAAGCTAAGGAGAATAAATAACATCTTTGTATAAAATGGAGAGGGACTCTTCGGCCTCTGCCATTCAGATAAAAACTAGTTATCAACTACCTCCAGAATTAATTTTCAGTAAATAATTTTTAAGTCTGGTCCAGAATGATCTAAATAACCACCTCTGTTTTTCACTTCTTATTGTTTATCAGTAGATAAATTCTTTCTGGAGTTTTCTACAAATATCAGTCTCCTTGGATTTCAGTTTCAATGTCATTCAATGAGAAATCTCTTACCAAACCACATCTTAGTACTAAGATGAAGACCATCTAATATTGTGTTTTACTCAAGACCATGTTTCTCAAAGTGTGTAGTACATAATTGGTTATACTCAAAATCACCAAATAAACAGTATCCAAGGTTATCCATTTACTCAAATATTTGGAAGAACATTTATTTTTATATGAATATAATTACAAATATATACTTTGGTGTGGAAACAAAATGTTTATGACTGTTAAGACAAAAATGAATATTTCAGAGAAATTTATAATGGGCCACTTTGAGGCTATGCACCAGAACATCCTGGGTGGCATGCCCACTCTTGCTTGAGGGAGGGAAATGATTGTAGGGGTTTGGGGGAAGGCTGGAGAGCATGTCTACTCCCTTCTGCCATGTAAAGTACTGTAGTGGAGACATACCCAAAATATTGACAACATGCTTAGTAGGAAGGATACTTTAGAGGAAGGAAAATGGTGGTTTGTGAAAGCTCTGGAGCCATGTTTCCTGAAGAGTGGTCCACTCATCACTAGTCATATAGATAAGCACTCATATTTCAATGCATTTGGATGTTTTCCCTCTATTTATGGCAAGTTATACACATGTTCCAAATTTTCTTAAATTTTTTCTTTCAAGAAAAAGGAATGAGTTGACCTAAAAAAAAAAGGAAGATTAATAGTATATGTGGTAACAGATGCAATAAAATCATGAAGGTGTCAAATGAATGACTGAACCTATGCAATCTAAATCCATCTCTACCTTTATAATATTTCTCTACTCAAAAACATTAAGAAATGCCATACTGAGTCAGCCCCGTGGCCCATCTATTAGATCAAAAAATGACCCCAAGAATACTTCTTTCCTCATAAATTTATCGAGCACCTGCTGTGTACTATAGATAGCCTTACTTAAAGGAGATACAAGTCAAGTGAGAAGATAGACTCATCCCAAACCACTGCAATTCAGGGTCATCATTGTCATGATGAACACCCGAAAGGGTCAGAGAGAGAGAAGATGCAGCAACAAATAAGAGTGCTGGGGGGCTTCCCTGGTGGCACGGTGGTTGAGAGTCCGCCTGCCGATGCAGGGGACACAGGTTCGTGCCCCAGTCCGGGAAGATCCCACGTGCCGCAGAGCGGCTGGGCCCATGAGCCATGGCCACTGAGCCTGTGCGTCCGGAGCCTGTGCTCCACAATGGGAGAGGCCACAACAGTGAGAGGCGCGAGTACCGCAAAAAGAAAAAAGAGTGCTGAGTTTGGGTCAGAGAAGACTTTACAAAGGACTTTACAAAAGACTTTACAAAGACTTTACAAAAGACTTTACAAAGGTGATATTTGAGTTGAAGCTTAAAGGGGAGTAGAAATTTACAAAGAGCATTGCGTGAGAAAGCATGGTTGCCTTCCACAAAAACAATCCCAAAATTATTTAATGGGTAAAACAAACATACATGGATTATTTTAAAAGTTCCTGCTTTTAGTTCCAGAATAGACTAGCTTGCCCATGTGGTCAGTACTTTAGAGGTCTAGAGGGTCCTCTTGGTAGCTCTACAAATAAGCCCATTGGCAAGGAGCTCTAGGGGAGAGACCACCAGACCTAACCTTAACAAGAGGTTTTTCCTTTAAACATGGTCTGTGGTAAGTTCCCTCCCCACCCTAAAGAGTGTCCAAAAAGTACATTCTTGTTTCTCACTAAGGATTTGTTGAGTACCAAAAAGGTTAAGAGATTGAAGGTTGCTTAATGACCTCCTCCTTAGAAGCAACTACAGGGAGAATGAGTTCTATTTCCAAAGACCCTTGGAAAAAGTTTCCCTTGGGTGAACCCCAAGAGTTGGAGAGATCAAATAAGTTTGAATACTGTCCTTATCACTTTTGGGGGGTGCTAAAGACTGCCTCCTTTTTTCCCAAATCTCTTATTGAAGGGTCAGACACCAGCATTTTGTGTATCTACATTTCTTTCATTTTCAATGGCTAACTTAAAGACAGATAACAATGGGACATCTAATGACTTAAGCTCACCTGCATTATAGTTCTCCCAGGGTAGATGTCCTTCCCAGGAATGATCCCTAAGAAAATTCCAAATATATGTGCATATAAATCTAGGTTATTGATCTGGCACCAAACTCTATCTGCCACCTACTCTAACCTGATGCCAAGCAGCTCACAAATTGAAAACTCATTTAGTGTGTCTCCAGACATCTTTGTTCTCTGTGTATAAAAGGTGCCAG
The DNA here is from genome assembly GCF_003031525.2 of Neophocaena asiaeorientalis asiaeorientalis. NCBI lineage: Eukaryota > Metazoa > Chordata > Mammalia > Artiodactyla > Phocoenidae > Neophocaena > Neophocaena asiaeorientalis. Next base: position 4,923,365 of record NW_020175821.1, read on the forward strand.
AGAACATTCTAAATTGGCAGCCGTTATGGCCAATCACAACCCCACCCACTGTAGCCATGCGCAATGAATATCTCTGCAAAACTGTGAGCCAGGAAGCAGCTAGAAATACCTCTTTGGACAGCCATCTGTGTCTGCCTACGTCTTGCTTACTAGATGGTCAGCTCTTCATCATCCTTAGCCTCCACACCCAGAACCTATGTGCCTGACACATAGTAATGGCTCAAGAAATGTGACAGAGGGATGATTCCACTCTACTAACTCTTTTTCTGCTCTATTCCCCCAAGGTCAGTTTAGTTTAACCCCTGTGTTTCCAGCATATGAAAGTTACTTAAATCTATTTGATCTAGATCAGATCAGAGACAGGACAAAGTTGAAGATGGTGCTACATCATAGTCAACAGCAAAATTATAGACAGAAGCCAGTGGAAGGATTGCCGTCTCTAGAGATTGCTGCTGTAGTATTGTGTGAACCCATCTAATACAATCTATAGCTCAATACCATTTGTGTGTGTACAAATATTAGTTAACACTCATAGTAAGAATTCTTATTTTAGGTCCTCAAAACAAGCTAAAATAGCTTGGCACTAGAACCAACTTGACTTCTCTGACTTAATATGACCCTTGACAATTTCCTTATGTATCCATGTCAAAGACTGTGTACCACACCTGGAATTGTGTGTCCTAACAGGTCTAGTATACATTAGGGATGAGAAAATGGAAGAATAGAAGGTAGCTCTGTTCAGAAAGGAGGATCATAGAATTAAGATATTAGCAGTGGAGATATTTCTAATAATGGTCATGCATTTAAGCAGATATACTGGAATAAAAAGAAATAAGGGACAGAGTTATAATGCCAGCATATTGGAAGGTCAGAATGGTTGCCGAAATCCCTGAGAATGATGGCAGTAGATGGAATAGAGGGGAGAACTAAAGCCGAGGCTCAAACTCAAGGTGGAATTATCTGAGAATTTGTGAGAGGGTGAGATATTAAGATATGAAGTCCTAATGTGGAAAGAGTGCTGAAAGTTACAGTGTGACAAAAGTTTAAAAGCAAAAATGGGGACTATTACAGTGTTCTATTAACATATAATATTGTATATGCATCCCCTTTCTTGCCTGGAAAATTTCCTAAAAATAGGAGTAAGAATAGGAAAAAACTAGCATTTATTACCTGCCTACTGTGTTCCAAACCCTGAACCAGTAGTTTGTTTTCTTTTTAACATCTTTATTGGAGTATAATTGCTTTACAATGGTGTGTTAGCTTCTGCTTTATAACAAAGTGAATCGGTTATACATATACATATGTCCCCATATCTCTTCCCTCTTGCATCTCCCACCCTCCCTATCCCACCCCCTCTAGGTGGTCACAAAGCACCGAACTGATTTCCCTGTGCTATGCGGCTGCTTCCCACTAGCTATCTATTTTACATTTGGTAGTGTATATATGTCCATGCCACTCTCACTTTGTCCCACCTTACCCTTCCCCCTCCCCGTATCCTCAAGTCCATTCTCTAGTAAGTCTGCATCTTTATTCCCATCTTGCCCCTAGGTTCTTCTGACCATTTTTTTTTCTTTTTCTTTTTTAGATTCCATATATATGTGTTAACATACGGTATTTGTTTTTCTCTTTCTGACTTGCTTCACTCTGTATGACAGTCTCTAGGTCCATCCACCTCACTAAAAATAACTCAGTTTCGTTCCCTTTTATGTCTGAGTAATAGTCCATTGTATATGTGTGCTACATCTTCTTTATCCGTTCATCTGTTGATGGACACTTAGGTTGCTTCCATGTGCTGGCTATTGTAAATAGAGCTGCAATGAACATTTTGGTACATGACTCTTTTTGAATTATGGTTTTCTCAGGGTAATTTTTTTGTTTGTTTTTGTTTTTTTGTTTTTTGTTTTTTATTTTTTAACCATCTTTATTGGGGTATAATTGCTTTACAATGGTGTGTTAGTTTCTGCTTTATAACAAAGTGAATCAGCTATACATATGTTCCCGTATGTCTTCCCTCTTGTGTCTCCCTCCCTCCCACTCTACATTTTACATGTAACTGTCCAGTTTTCCCAGCACCACTTACTGAAGAGGCTGTCTTTTCTCCACTGTATATTCTTGCCTCCTTTATCAAAGATAAGGTGACCATATGTGTGTGGGTTTATCTCTGGGCTTTCTGTCCTGTTCCACTGGTCTATATTTCTGTTTTTGTGCCAGTACCATACTGCCTTGATGACTGTAGCTTTGTAGTATAGTCTGAAGTCAGGGAGACTGATTCCTCCAGCTCCATTTTTCCTTCTCAAGATTGCTTTGGCTATTTGGGGTCTTTTGTGTTTCCATACAAATTGTGAAATTTTTTGTTCTAGTTCTGTGAAACATGCCAGTGATAGTTTGATAGGGATTTCATTGAATCTGTAGATTGCTTTGGGTAGTAGAGTCATTTTCACAATGCTGATTCTTCCAATCCAAGAACATGGTATATCTCTCCATCTATTTGTATCATCTTTAATTTCCTTCATCAGTGTCTTATAATTTTCTGCATACAGGTCTTTTGTCTCCTTAGGTAGGTTTATTCCTAGAGAACCAGTCGTTTTTACCACCATTATTTCATTTAATTTATATATAGAGTTGGCATGATTTGTGTTTGATCTGTAGTTGTGAATAGGAATTCTTTAAGTGTGTGGTGTTTTAGTCTAACTTCTTCCTATAGCAATTTAACATTGTTATTCCTCTCTGAAATTGAGGAAATGTACTGAAAGAAAAAAAAAAAGGCACTATCAACACCTAGCAGACAACTATTATGTTCCTGACACATGTTTAACCTACATTTATTTTCATAACCTCTCAAGAACAGCCTTTCAAGGTAAGGGTTACTGTTCCCATTTTATAGACTATGAAACTGAGACTCAGATTAAGAAACTTGCCAAGAGTCACAGAATTCATTAAGAGATGACGGATTCAAACAGTTCTGTTTGATTCCTGCCCATGTTCTTTCCACAACATCTCACTCTGTTTCAACTGAAGAGACTTTCAAAGAAAATGATAATGGTGCCATTTACAGCTACAATGAACAGGTAGAAATAACTTTCAAAGGAAAAATTGAAAACGTAAACTCCTCTTCACAGTGGAACCAGGAGTAGGGTTCATAGGAGGAGGGAGAGAACTGAGATGATGGGCATTCTTATTTTCAACATCAAAAAAGAGAGGCCAAAGATGAAGGGTATTCTGGAGGTATGTATTTGTAAACGATAAAGAAAGAAGGCTTATTTCTAATACACTTACTCTATCCTGTCCACACTTCTTTAATACTTCTAGACATGGAGATGGTTGCCCCAGGTCTTTCACCTGTGGTTCTAACAGGAAGTCAGTTTGTTGTCAACACACATAATTGGTAGTCTGTCAAAAAGGTACACAAACTGCACATTCTTGGGGTCCCTGAAATTGTCCACCATCCTTTATTTCAAGATTAACTGTAGTGTTGTATCACTTCTCTCAGAGACATTGCCAGGAAAACAGCTTGTTTCTGGGCCTGGTCTGGCTAACTCTCAAGGTTGGTTGTTTCAACCTCAGATAACATGAGAATGACCTGAAGGATTTTAAAAAAAATATTCTCTAGGCACCATTCCAAGAGATTCTGATTCACTTGGTCTGGGCTTGGTCCTGAGCATTGGCATTTTTAAATTCTCCCTAGGTTATTTTCATGTGTGGCCAGGATGGAGAATCATGGGCCCATACCCATTGACTCACCCATACCATAGACACACATTCTCCCACCATCTAATATCCCAAGCCACTGGAAAATGTTAGAAATTAATGAAGGACCAAACACCAATTACTTCTCCTTGAACATTTCCCTTTTTCCGTCTTTTACTTCCCACATCTCTCTCTTTTACTAAAACACTTCACTGGAAAGCCGCACTCAAAAATTATTAAAGGCAAGTAGCTCAGAGAGGCAAAAAATACCTTACCTACCTCTGGATATGTCCCCACTCTTGCCTATTTTTTTTTTTTTTTTTTTGCGATACGTGGGCCTCTCACTGTTGCGGCCTCTCCCGTTGCAGAGCACAGGCTCCGGACGCGCAGGCTCAGCGGCCATGGCTCACGGGCCCAGCCGCTCCGCGGAATGTGGGATCTTCCCGGACCAGGGCACGAACTTGTGTCCCCTGCATCAGCAGGCGGACTCTCAACCACTGCGCCACCAGGGAAGCCCCACTCTTGCCTATTTTATAATACTTTTGTATAGCTGACAGAAAGATTAAAGTCTCAAGAAACTTTGAAGAAAATATCTGAATATCGATAGTTTGGAAACTTGTTTGATTATTCCTTGGACTTAATTTCCAGGAGTGGTGATCTTATAGTTACGAGCTTCTTTTTGCAGTAAACAAGGCTAAACCTCCTCAATTTCACAGGATTGACAGTGTATCATGATGCCAGGCTAATAGACATACCCAAAAGGAGAGAAAGAGGCAACATAATTATCAAAATCAAGTCATCCCACAATCTGTATGTGCTGTGTGACGCCTATAGAATCTGCATAAGATAGAGCCATCATATCTAGAAAATTCAGCATCTGGGTGGAAATGCAGTTGTTAAATATGAGAAGAGAAATGATAGCACATGATAAAACTCTTAATTAATGAAGGAGTGGGGGAAGGGATTACATATACACATGTTTTGAACCCAGCACTTCAGGCTTTCTTTCTCATTGAATCATTGCAATTACCCGACTATTTCTAGTTCAAAGATGACGGAACTAAGGCTCAGAAAAGTTAACCTGGAGTCAGTACAGCACAATAAGTAGGAAATTCAGGTTCAATTCTGACAGCATTGTCGCCTACGAGCCATGTGACCTCAGGCAAGTTCTTTTCCCTGAACTTCTGTTTCCCCATAAAATGTCAAGGTAATAAGAGGTCCTATCAGTTGCAGAGAATATTAAAATATAAAGCAATCACCAATCATTTACTAATCCTTGTCTAAATGGTAGCTGGAATTTATTCAAGATAATGTAACATGTGAACTCTAGTCCATGAAATGCCATTTCCTTTCCACAGTACAAGAGATATAGACCAAAAGATTTCAGAAAAAGGGAAAGATGAGGTGGATTGAGAAATTCAGAGAAGACTCCAAAACTGAAGAGATAGTAAGTTAGCTGGGGGCTTCCCTGGTGGCGCAGTGGTTGAGAGTCCGCCTGCCGATGCAGGGGACACAGGTTCGTGACCCGGTCCGGGAAGATCCCACATTCCGCGGAGCGGCTGGGCCTGTGAGCCATGGCCACTGAGCCTGCGCGTCCGGAGCCTGTGCTCCACAACGGGAGAGGCCACAACAGTGAGAGGCCCGGGTACTGGAAAAAAGAAAAAAAGTTAGCTGGGTTTCAAAAAAAAAATACGGATAAGTAAGAAAACTTGTATGTTCTCCCCTTTGGGGCTGGGCTAATACCAGAAATGTTGCTTTTTGGCATTCAGCGTCAGAAATGAGATTTTAATTGCTCTTTGCTATACAGCTGCCAACTTTAGCATGACATTATGAGGAATGCAGAGATGCCTATGAGGAAGAGCAGAGAACAAAAATTCATATGGCAAATTCACCAATCCCAATTCCAAATCCCTGTTAGATCTATCAACAGACCGGGCATTTGTTCTCAAGTTGTGGTCACTCTGAGCCATGCCAAGGCAGCAGGCGAGGTGTGGCCACACTTTCCTGTGTGGCAGACACAGAGAACAGAGCCCTTGGAAACTTTTGACATCTGTAAGTCTGAGTGAAAGGGCACATCGGGAGTGAGCCTGTCCCTGCAGACCCCTTCTAAGGTGCCCGAACCACTCCTCTGACTTGATGAACTCCACATGCGGCCACAGCTACTTATAGTATCAGCCCGTGTGTGTCTTGTTAAAGCCTCTATATCATATTTCTTAGCTTTGGAAGTCTATTTCCTACAATTGGCCCATTAAATTTTACCTCCTTTTCCTCCTCTACCACATTCTTGGAAATCCAGTCAACTATACAAACAAATGTACGGGATTATCAAAATATTTGAAACCATTATTTGCCCTCCCTGTTTTTCTGGTGTTCCCAGAAGTGTGAATTGCTATAGCATCACTCTTCCTAGAAACTTAGATCTCACAGCGGTTCATTCAGCCACAGGGGAGGGAAGAAGAGGCCTGAGAGATCAGCAAGTTTGTCACTAAGCCTGCTCCTACTAAGTGGAAACTAATCCCAAAAAGGGCAGCAGGGCAACAAGAAAAATCTTCAGAAAAAATAAAAGTACAAACAAAAGAAGAGCAAGGTAAACAGGCTCAAGTGACTAATCAAGAAACAAAAGGTTTTTGAATCAGATCTCTATAGTGCATCAAAAAATAAAATAAAAATTTTAAAAGATTTACCTGCAGAAATCGGAGAAAGTGAAGAGTGCAATCTCTGACGAGGCAGGAGAGAAAGGAGCCACGTCTGAGGACTAACGTAGACCATGTCTTGTGAGTGGCCCCTGCCTCTCTTCTTAGACCATCCAGAGGAATATTTTAATCAACAATTTGGTAAATGCAAGTATTTTAGTAATTTGAGAAACCCATTTTTCAGAAGGAGGAAATTCCACCTCATCCCACTTTTTAAAACATATTTAGGTAAGTGCAAATACTTTTCTTTAAGATGTAAACCTTATGCTGATTATTTATCTTTCTGTACAATCAGAAAGTAGCAGGTACTGAATCACGGCAAGGCTTGACTGTTAGCTGTCAACCTTCCCTAAGTTGGGCTCATGGTTTTACATCCTATCATACAAAGCATACTATCAATAAATGACGACTTAGAGTCACAGACGTGTCTTTAATCTGTCTTAAACATTTTAAATTATTTCTTTACCCATGTTGGGTTTTAGCAGAGTTGCTTCCTAAAGAAAACTACTCCCTGATCCTGGCTCTCCCTGTCAGAATTGTGTGCTCTCTGTGACATCTTTTGTCATGGTCATCCTTTTTTTCCTAATAACTTTGTTAATGTACTGTGAGAGACTGAAATTAGGAGTAGGTAGGGGGTGCAGGGCGTATGATGTTAATCATTAATTAGTGGAATTTACATTCCATACAAATTGTTCAGATCCATTCCCTGATCCTCAAACACAAACCAATACAATCTCAATTTTAATCAAAAAAGAAAAACCCTAAGTACAAATAAGGATTAATTTCCTCAGTTTCCTTTTGTTAATAGGATATAAAGAATAGGATTTCCCAGAAGAAGATAAATTCTTAACCTAGCGATCTGTTTTTGTTTTCATTTGGTTTTGATTTGTGCTAACATTAACTGAGAATTTTCTTTGCTCTAGGCTCTAGTGCCTTTTCTCATTTAATCTCTGTGAAAATCCTCAGTTAGATATTATACCAGGTTATAATAAAATGGGGCTTAGGGAACTGGAGTAACTCACCCAGGGTTGCAGAGACAGTGGACAGCTGTGCAGGAGCCATATTCGGGGAGGCTGAACTTGTAGCTCCTCCCCACCTATGGCACAGGGCTGACGTTTCTGGCTGCTGTAGGGACATAGTTGTGGGTGCTTAGGCAGCTCTTACCTCTTAGAGCATAAAACTAAATGAATCCTTTTCCCTAAAGCCCCCTGTTAATGACCCTTCCTCTGTGCCAGTGATCCCGTGAGGTTGTCCATCATCTCTGCCTCTCTCTGAGCATCCACCAACCACCACATCCTAACAATTCAGTCCCACTGCGTGCATCTTCACAAAGTTTCCTTCATCCACCCCTTTCCCTTCATTCCTCCCCCTGCTCTGCAGCAAGTTGTCCTGAGTCCTCGCCTAGACCATTCCAATAACTCATATCTCTGAAAGAAGTCTCTGGATCTCAAGAGACACAAACTAACCTCCAAGTAGCCTAGGCAACAGAGAGCTTGACTAGAAAGTCACTGGGGCACTCACCAACAGAAGGCTGATGTTACCTTTGGGCCATGGGAAAACCTGGAAATGAGAAGGGAAATGCTCCTTCCCACACCTCCCACCTGTCTCTGCTTCTCTGCCTGTCACCTTCATTCTCTTCATGGATATGGCATCCCCTACACATCAAGAAACACTACCAGTTAAGGTGCCCAGGAGTGCCATCCCACAGCTTCTACAACCCAAACAGGCACCTCATTCTCAGAATCTGTTTGGAAAAAAGGAAATGGGGGGGGGAAATGGATCCCAGAGAAGCATACCTCTAGATCAGTCAGTTGTGGCCAAGGAGCCAGGGTCAGGGAAGGACATGGAAACACATTTTTTAATTGGAAGAGACACAGTTCCTGGAACAAGCTGCATGCTTTTCCAACCACTATGGATTTGCCCTTGCTGTTCTCTCCCCACAACCATCATATGCAAAGCCCTACCCATTCTCCAAGGCCATCTTAAATAGCACCCAACCAAGAAGCTTTGTTCCATGACCTCCAAGAGGCCTCTCTTCTTTGAATGCGCCACTTCTCCCCAGTTGTTTCTCCCTTAGAGCCTTTTCATTACTGACCTTGCATTAAGGATAGTGTTGGCCAGTTTTCTGGCACAGATAAATTCCTAGAGGAGAGAGGTCAGATTGTATCACATTTATATTCCCTAAAAAATGCAAGCAAAATTCTTGCTTATGACAGGTACTCAGTAATATTTTTGCTGAATGGTTCAGTTGAATATCAATGGCTGAGAAAAGATTCATTAACCATCTTGGGTGTTAGATTCCTCATCAAATAATGAAGACTCAATAATATTGCTGGAATAATGTTCTTTGTTGGAGGGAGGATGTCTCGTGACTTTTCTCTTGAGGGAGTTAGCTCTCAAGAGCTAGTTAGCTCTCAATATTCTCTTGAAGGAGTATTAGTTTATTAATCTAGACCAGATGAGGGTATGGTTCAACAGCCCAATTCACACATTCATTGCTTCCAGAGAGATTCTACTGGATGTGTTTCAATTACGCCCAGGTTCACATGTTACCTCTGCTTTCCCAGGGCTTGATGCAAGTTGCTAAAGGTCTCGGTTTCCTCTTCTGCCGAATGAGAGTAAAAGTAGCTCCCTTATATTAGTATCATCCTTGAGCCTCATGAGATAATCACCTGGGCTGGCTCCAGGACACGGGACCTGCATAGCCACACAGGGCCTGGCGCTCCGGAGGGGATCCCACACTTGAGGTTTAATGCTCTGCAGTCACAGTCCCAGAATCTGAGTTTTATAAGTGAAATCCAACAGATCAATGGCACATGCACTGGAAGCTTGGAGACTCGGTTCGGCTGTGGTTCTGCCTCCCCACGCTCTGGTGCCCTGGCCCTTGCCTGATCCCCTCCCCCCATTGCCACCCAACAACTGCTGTCACCCTCCCCCATGCCCCTAGCAGGGTCCTGTGTGCTGGCCCAGGGTGGGTCAGGGCCAGAGTTCAGGAGGAGCTCGTGGCAATGCCATCTCGGCCCCAGGCTAGCAGTACCAGGGTGTGTTTATCAGGTAACTCAGCAGGGTCCAGCCTTTCACTCACTCACCCAGCTCACCTGTCCAGCCTGGGCTGAGGAAAGGGAGATGCCTGACACTTCCCCCACCCCCAGGCAGGGTGTGCATGTCAGCCTAGCAGTGGGTAGACGCCACACACACATGTGGTAGAGAGGGATCCTAGGAGCTTATGAGGGTCTGCACTTACTCTAAAGGTTTTCTTATGCTCAAGGGAATGCAACATTAAATAGCAAATAAAGAACCACACTGAAGGTAGAGAGCCTGTGGATAGAAGGAAAATTTTTATTATTCTTTAAATTTAAGGTATAATTGACATGCAACATTCTTGTTTGGGGTGTACAACATAATGATTTGATATATGTATATATTGTGAAATGATTACCACAATAAGTTAATTAACATCCATAACCACACATAGTTACAGACTTTTTTCTTGTGATGAGAACTTTTAAGATCTACTCTCTTAACAACGCTCATATATGCAATACAGCATTGTTAACTATTTTTTTTCCAGTATCTAATATTCTTTTTTTTTCCTGCTTTCTAACAAAGTGAATCAGTTATACACTTATATATGTTCCCATATCTCTTCCCTCTTGCGTCTCCCTCCCTCCCACCATCCCACCCTCCCTATCCCACCCCTCTAGGCGGTCACAAATCACCAAGCTGATCTCCCTGTGCTATGTGGCTGCTTCCCACTAGCTATCTGCCTTACATTTGGTACTGTATATATATGTCCCTGCCTCTCTTGCTTTATCACAGCTTACCCTTCCCCCTCCCAATATCCTCAGGTCCATTCTCTAGTAGGTCTGTGTCTTTATTCCTGTCTTACCCCTAGGTTCTTCATGACATTTTTTTTTTCTTAAATTCCATATATATGTGTTAGCATACGGTATTTGTCTTTCTCTTTCTGACTTACTTCACTCTGTATGACAGACTCTAGGTCCATCCACCTCATTACAAATAGCTCAATTTCTTTTTATGGCTGAGTAATATTCCATTTATACATTCATCCAATGATGGACACTTAGGTTGTTTCCATCTCCGGGCTATTGTAAATAGAGCTGCAATGAACATTTTGGTACATGACTCTTTTTGAATTATGGTTTTCCCAGGGTATATGCCCAGTAGTGGGATTGCTGGGTCATATGGTAGTTCTATTTGTAGTTTTTTAAGGAACCTCCATACTGTTCTCTATAGTGGCTGAACCAATTCACATTCCCACCAGCAGTGCAAGAGTGTTCCCTTTTCTCCACACCCTCTCCAGCATTTATTGTTTCTAGATTTTTTGATGATGGCCATTCTGACTGGTGTGAGGTGATACCTCATTGTAGTTTTGACTTGCATTTCTCTAATGATTAGTGATGTTGAGCATTCTTTCATGTGTTTGTTGGCAGTCTGTATATCTTCTTTGGAGAAATGTCTATTTAGGTCTTCTGCCCTATTGTTAACTATTGTTTTATATTTTAATGACTTTAATGGCACCTTTTCCTTCTTTTTGAACAAGGAGCCTCACATTTTAATTTTGTGCTGAGCCCCGCAAATTGTTTAACCAGTCCTGTAGATCACCTAGCACTGTGCCAAGTATTAAACAGTGCTTAGCGATCGATAGCTATCATTTTCTTTTCATTAATAACTGTTCACACACAGTCTGACAGTTTCGTACGGTAAGGGGCTTCCAAAACTTTGACATCTCTCATCTCATTTGATCCTCTGAGGTAGATAGGATATGAATATTGTATCCATTTTGTAAAAATCCAGAGAAGTCAGGAGGCCTAAAATCACGTTGCAGGTCAGTGGCAAATCGGGGCCTGGATCCAGGTGCTCTGACTCACGGCCCTATGTTTTCCCTGGAGGACCTGCCCGTCAGTGACCCACGGGGCGGCTGTGTGGCCTTTTCCTCACCTCCCTGGAGCCAACAGCTCTGAGCAGTCCTGGAAACTCTGCTAGGTGCCATGGCGCTGTAAGCAGTTGCCCGGCCACTGCAAGAAGGAGCCCCAACCTTGTCCTGCATTTATTTTCTTTCCCAAACCTCACAAAACCATGAAAATCAAAGATGACTCCCAAGAAGCCAGCCACCAGACTCTGCAAACCCAGCCCAAGGCTGTGGATGGAGGGGCCACAGAGCTGTTTCTCTGCTCCTGTTGACTCAGGTCTGTTTACCTGGCTCCAGAGTTCCAGTTTCCTTGCCTCAGAACTTGTGCAGCCCTCAGATATATGCTCTAGGCAGACGGGGTTTATGGTGTGTTCATCACCCTTCCCACCCCAGGACTCAGCACCTCTCCCTGCAGCTGTCAAAAACACGCAGTCATACCCAGCAGAGCATCAAGCAGTTCACCGAGGGGAGCTCCTCGGAAATAGTGCCTAGTTCTGGCCCAAAGGCTTTGCCCAGTTGCCCAAGTTCTGGTGATAAAAATGCCAAATATAATGTGGAGTGGAAAACAGAAGTCAGACTAGCCCAGAGGGCAGGGTGGGGCAGGAGTCACAGGCTGGGGTTAGGGGACAGAGGAGGTTTGGCAGATGCCATGCTCCTGGACTTGCCCTGATGTGCCCTAGACTTGAAGATGCGGGGATAGATGGCATCCTTCTGGGGCTGTGCTGGAAGCAGAAGCACTCTGGGAATTGGACTAAATCCAGAAGCTGGCTTCCCTGAGTCCCAGGAGAGTTTATTTTTTTCCAATAACTTTGACTTTCATTTTGGGAATATTAAGTGAGAGGAGTATGGAGTCCAGGGCTAGAATGTGACTGAAGCAGCCATCTACCTCAGTCCTTAAGCTGGAAAATGTACAGGTTAATAATACCTACATGTATTGAACGTAAGCCATTTGCCATCCATTGGACTTTGAATATATTGTTTACACATTTATTTCTAAACTTCACAGCAGCTCCGGGATCACATTTATTATTAAGCCCATTTTAAAGATACAGAAAATGAGGTTCAAGTGGTAGTAGAACTTGACAAGTTCACATAGTAGTAAGTTGCTAGTATTGGAGCCCAGATACAATATTTCTCTACGAAGCAAGTTCAGGTCACGCTCTGTCCATTGGGCCTCTCATTGCTAAGCCCATGGAAAGAGTAGTCATGGTCACCACTCCTGACATCACGAGGATTTACCTAGCTTGCTTCGCAGGACAGTAGCCATTCTCGGACTTTCCTGGTGGCCCAGTGGTTAAGAATCCGCCTGCCAGTGCAGGGGACACGGGTTCGAGCCCTGGTCCGGGAAGATCCCACATGCCACAGAGCAGCTAAGCCGGTGCACCACAACTACTGAGCCTGCACTCTAGAGCCCGTGAGCCACAACTAGTGAAGCCCACGCACCTAGAGACCGTGCTCTGCAACAAAGAGAAGCCACGGCAGTGAGAAGCCTGCACACTGCAACAAAGAGTAGCCCCCGCTCACTGCAGCTAGAGAAAGCCCACAAGCACAACTTATGGTTCTGGGCCTCTCTCCGGGTGAAGGAAGTATAGAGTAATCCTCTCTGTTACCTCCTGGAGGAGAATGATGCAGAGGTTGGCAGTTTTCCATTCACCAATTTGTTCTTTTATTTCTTCTCTGCACTTTGAATCATTTTCCTTACTTTTAACATCTCTTCCAGTGACAAATTAAAGCCAAAGAGATCAACTGAAATGCTGTGATTCTATAAACTATGTCTGGTAAGAGTTCAGCCAAAAGGGAATCAAAATAAAGATCACCCTGGCACTACCACCAGGAAGGAATATGTTGAAAAATTCTATTTTAAAGTCATCTGAATTTTATTAATCCCTGTTCTTGCGTCCTTCATCAAATTAGACTATTGAGAGGCTTTTGAAAAATATGGAGACTGTCAATAAGGTTGATCCCTGCAGAAAAATGGACTTTAAAAAAAAGAGTTTAAAGCCTCACAGTTTACATGGAAAATATTTTTTTTTGGCTTTCATTAATTTTCTAATGTTCACTTCCTTCAACTGTAAAAGAGGAATCCAATTCAACAAGTGCTCATTAAGAGATTACCATGTAAAAGATATGACATCACAGGGAAGATAACAGTAGAGAAGATATGGACTCTGCCCTCCAGAGTATGACAGGCCTACAGGCAAGGCTGCTACCTACTTAAGTAATTAAAATACTGGCCTATGATCAGGCTGTAGCAGAAGCCCACACCAAGTTGTTGGGCCTCCAGGAATGGTAGCATCTGCCCCGATCACCCTGATCACCAGGGTCATTAGGATGTGACTGTGATATACGTGAAAGTGCTCTGTAAAGAAATGTACAGGTCTAAGGAATTTTTCATCATTCTCATTACCAAGCATGGTAGTTAAGAATGTAGCCTCAGTGAACCCTCCTATACTATTGGTGGGAATGTAAATTGACACAGCCACTATGGAGAACAGTATGGAGGTTCCTTAAAAAACTAAAAATAGAGCTACCATATGATCCAGCAGTCCCACTCCTGGGCATGTATATCTGGAGAAAACTCTAATTTGAAAAGTTACATGCACCCCAATGTTCATAGCAGCACTGTTTACAGTAGCCAAGACATGGAAGCAAACTAAATGTCCGTTGACAGATGAATGGGTAAAGAACATGTGGTATATTTATACAGTGGAATACTACTCAGCTAGGAAAAAGAATGAAATAATGCCATTTGAAGCAACATGGTTGGACTTAGAGATTATCATACTAAGTGGAGTAAGTCAGACAAAGAATGACAAATATCACGTGATATCACTTATATGTGGAATCTTAAAATATGACACAAATGAACTTACTTACAAAACAGAAGTAGGCTCACAGACATGGAAAACAAACTTCTGGTTACCAAAGGGGAAAGGTGGGTGGAGAGATAAATTAGGAGATTGGGATTAACAGATACAAACTACTATAAATAAAATAGATAAACAACACAGTCCTACTATATAGCACAGGGAACTATGTCCAATATCTTGTAATAACCTATAATGGAAAACAATCGGAAAAAGAATGTATATATACATATATATATAGAGAGAGAGAGATTTCTGATATGTATATTCAGAAACATACATATGCTGTACACCTGAAACTAACACAGCATTGTAAATCAACTGTACTTCAATATAAAAAGAATGTGGCCTCAGTAATCAAGCCTGGATTGGTCTCCCTACTTTGCCACTTATACTATATAATCTTATGTAAATTGCTTAAACACTTTAAGATTCAATTTCCTCAGCTATAAGAAGGGGATAATAATAGGACGTACCTATATGGATATTGTGGGCATTAAATGAGTGGATATATCTAAGTGACTTTGCACATTGCTCAGCACAGTACGAGGCCACAGAGATGTTATTGGTGTTGCTATCATCCATGTTTACAGTACTTCTCAAAACTGTCATCAAAAACAAGGAGAGTTTGAGAAACTCTCATAATCAAGAGGAGCCTAAAGAGACATGATGAGTAAATGTAGTGTGGTTCCCTGGATGGGATCCTGGAACAGATGAAGACATTTGAGGATAATCTGAATGAAAAATGGGCTATTGTAAATAATAATGTATCAAAATTGGTTCATTAAAATTGTGACACATGTGCCATACTAATGCAGAACGTTACCAATACAGGAGGCTGGGTCTAAGGTATATGGATGGAAACTCTCTCAACTATCAACACAACTTGTCTGTAAATCTAAAACTATTCTAAAATAAAAGGTTATTTATTTAAAGAAAAAAGGAAAAGCATCACAAGAATGTAATCATAACAAGAGAGCTAAGGAACTACGAGGGAAAAATCAGTCAAGTTAACCTTAGCCTGCATCACAGTTTTTCAAAGAACCAGCAACTGGCCAGGAGAATTTTCATTAGGAAACAAAAGACAAAATTCAATAGCCAATATTAACCTATGTTCTTAAAAAAAGGCTGTCTTGAGCAATTTGGTTAGTAGCCAAGGCCAACTCTAGTATTATAGTGTGTTACCAGTGGTATATGATGGCCAGTAATGCTGAGAATGATGAATAAGTATTTTCCTTTAACATATGATTAAACTCTCTGTTTAAGAGGTTAGGGTCTAGTACAAGCTAAAAGTCTACCTCCAACTGGAGAGAGCTATTGAGTACCTCTTCCACTTTATTTTTCAAGGGATAATGAGACAGGGCTTCCCTGGTGGCGCAGTGGTTGAGAGTCCGCCTGCCGATGCAGGGGACACAGGTTCATGCCCCGGTCCGGGAAGATCCCACATTCCGCGGAGCGGCTGGGCCTGTGAGCCATGGCCACTGAGCCTGCGCGTCCGGATCCTGTGATCCTCAACAGGAGAGGCCACACTCAACTTCCCATCCCTCCTTGTTTTTGCCCTTAGAATGGGGCTGTCAAACATGATGATTTTAACTACATTATTAACATCTATATCATCTCTTTTCCCATATCTGCCTCCAGCTGGCACCTTGGCTGGCTCCCTGGGAAACACTACTGGGCAACTCATGGAAAAGTCAAGGAGATAACCTCAGAAGTAATTCTGCATGGAGATGCTGAACCAGGACTCAACCCCTTCTCACTCTGTATCATCTTTGTCATTGTCAAATAAGAGATTCATGGAGGGGTTTATATATTTCCAAATGGGATTGTAAATGCTTAAAGTTCATAGAATGTTGGATCTGGGAGGAGATTCTCAGTTCAACTCAACCTTACATCCTATGAGAAGGAAACAGAAATCCAGAAAGTCATGCAGTTATATGTAACCAAGATGGAAACTAGAACCCTTTTTCCCAACTTCCAGAGGAAAAAGTTTGTCTCCAAGAATAGGCTTATTCCCCTGAGCCCTGGAGCTGATAACCAGGGGAGCCTCTTCACTATGTAAAGGTCACTGAATGATGACTTGCTACTACAGACACATTCCTACAGCACCTACAGTGTTCAAGACAGAGGTAGTACAAGAGGGAAGTAAACTATGAGGGATGGGCAAATCTGGGTAGGGGACAGCCATGCCACACCCAACTGAGATGTGGTTTGGGCAATCTATATATAAAACTATATCCCAGGGCTTCCCTGGTGGCGCAGTGGTTGAGAGTCCGCCTGCCTATGCAGGGGACATGGGTTTGTGTCCCGGTCTGGGAAGATCCCACATGCCGCGGAGCGACTGGGCCCGTGAGCCATGGCCGCTGAGCCTGCACGTCCAGAGCCTGTGCTCCGCAACGGGAGAGGCCACGACAGTGAGAGGCCCGTGTACCGCAAAAAAAAAAAAAAACTGTATCCCAGGTCCTGACTTCTAAAATGCATCAGCGGCTCTAGCTGAATGGCATTCTAGCCACACGGTCATTACCCCTTGATCCTAAGTTCGGCGCAGCAGTTCTTACCATTAATTCTTCTAGTGTTGTAAAGAAGTAAGGGCAGAGGTGGGTGCAGATGGCAGACAAAAGAGTGGGTCATTTGGCCTGTTTAAGCCATAATAAGGTCTCCCATCTCAGCACTAACCTATCTGCCAGCATTACAGGCGGCATGTAGCATGAATTCGTCCACTGTTCTGAGTCACCAATTTTCCTAATCCAGGCACACCTCCTGCCCAGCCCAACTTGACTCTGTTGATCCATCAGTTGCTGTCATCACCAGGAGTCAAGGTAAGCAGGTATTTTCAAGATTTTTTTTAACTTTGCTAACACCAAGAACTCTTTCAATATTAAAATCTCAGGCAGCAAGCGTGTCTTTCTAGTTTGGTTTGTAATAGTTTGTAAATGCATTAATAATCCACCCAACTTTGTCTGTCATACTTTCTGTTTCTCTAAATACACAAGCACGTGTCCTGATTAAGTTCTTACGTGGATTGTGTTAAGTCTGTGAGTTTGGGTGACTGTTAAAGTGCTCTGTGGTTTTGTCCTTTTATTTCAGGAAATACTTTCCCTAGTTAACCTCTCTGTGGTGTATATTCCTGTGCACAGGAAGTTCATTCTGTGGCCAGCTTCTGTTGTTCATTTTCCTCTTGACTGCAGGAAGATGGGTTGATATCAGGTTGCGAGATATGAAAGAGGGAGGCATCTACCCCCTACAAAAAGGACAAACGACACCAGCACGGTATCAGTTATCAATTTCGCAGTAGATTGTCACTGATAGTTGGTAGCCCCCCAACTATCAGGAACAACTATCTCATCTGGAAACACATAAATACCACAGGCTATGCAGCCTCAAAAGATTGGCCAAGGCTTCAGGCCCAATTTTTTTTAAACTTCTCGATTTCGATCTATTTTGCTTAATCCTCACATGTACAGATTATCAATTTAGAGCTGTTAAACCCTAAGACCCCGACAACAGATATAAAGTTATGTTTGCTGTCGTCTTCTGTGCTTTGCCCTGTCCCCCATAAAGTAGACATGCAAAATGGGGGTGGGGTGACATTTGATGAAGTAATGAATTATTGAACGTTTATCACTAAGCAAGCTCAAACTTTTCCAAACTCACTTCATCATTTCTGCTTCTGCCTGGCATTGGCACCTCTTGATGCTTTTCTAAAAGCTTATTAATTACAAGGGGCTGGAGAAAGTACATTTTTATCAAGTCTAAGCCTCTTACGTCTCTACGTTCTCATATCTTAGATCAACCATTGATAGAGGCTATAGCTTTCACCCATTTTGGCTGCACTGCTAGGGCTGATGTCAGCCTTGCTTCTTTTATATCCTTATGTTTATTGGCCAAGGGTACATAGAACATTGAATGCACACATTGATATGCTGAGTTCTCAAGCCGTTAAAGTGATAATACAAATAACAGTATAGTGAGAGGGCAAGATGCTAGAAGGGGAAACAAATCATTATTACGGGAATAATAGAATTAAAGGAATTTCTCTACTCAGGGTGCTTAAGCCCCCAGTGAGTGATGAGGATCTTTCATAAAGTATCCTAATCATACCCCCCATGAAGCCACTAATTTACTGCAGAGTAAGTTGGGCAGGGAGATTTCTATCCAAATTGGAGCTTGGGAAGTAGAGAATCCAAATACAGTTCATAATTCACATCTTCCATTATCTCCCCCAAAACAGCCCTTCAAATAAATTGAGGTTTGGTAACAGAAGTAAGAGCATTCTACTCTCTGACTGATTTCTACTAGTAGGGTGACCAGCTTTCCAGGTTTGCCCAGAACTGTCCTAGTTTTAGCACTGAAAGTCCTGCTTTCCAGAAACCCCATATCCCCACAGAAATCAGATAGGTTGGTCAGCCTAAGAGAGAGAAAGAGAGTGGGCGTACCTTTTAGCAACACAGTCCTCACTGGCAAGAAAATATAGCAGCCTTGCAGCTGGATCCAGCCCACCCTAGTGTCTCTGGGTAGGCCAGCAGCATGTGATCCAGCGGGTCACAGAAGGTCATGAGCATAGGGACCTGTGTGGGGATGGGGAGAGGGGCACAGCACCTGTCTTTTCTAGAACTCCATGTATTTGGTGTATCCTCTTATTTAGACTCATGAGGGAGAAAGGGGCAGGGATAACTTTCCCTTTTTGTCCATTTTATGGATGGGGAAATGGCAAGAGGGAGGCAGTGCAGCTTGCTTGAGATTTCACAGGTAGTAGCAGGGCCCATGTGTGAAACACAGTTCTGATTCCTAGATTGTGATGCGGCATGGACTTTTAATGCCTACAAGAATCCTACCTGGGCTGATTGAAGGAATGAAATGAGGAGGGCACAGTGTACTTGCACAGAGGTTAAGCAGAGGTTTTCCACTTCTGGAATTCACTTGCTGAAGAAGGTGCTGGCTTCCTACACTCAGGGCCCAGCCAAAACCTCTGTACACAATGCCTAAGGTGGCAGCCCTAGTGGTCCTTGGCGGAGAGGGAACCAGAGTGTATGTGACTCTAGGGATGGGAGAGGGATTCCATATGAAAGCAGACTCTCTAAATGAGGAAATTAAACATTTTTTTAGGAGCTTCCTGTGTATAGAACCACAGAAACTTTTACGGAGCTGAACTGAAAGAATTCAACACTAGAACTGAAAGAATTAGACAGTGCGTTCCCTTGAGGAGTTTTGAGTCAGATGTTGGGAAAATCAAGGAATAAACATGGAAAGGATTTGAGAACAATGGAAGTAATGTAGGTTGACCTCGAGGGTTGTGATGGCAAATAAAATAGGACAAAAATAACATTGAATTTACCTCAAATGTAGGTTGCCTGGTTTCTTGGTCTCCCAGGGAACTCAGTCCAAACTGGGAACTGCTGTGGGTTCCTCTGAATATTCATGGCTCTGCCAGATCCTTCCCGTTTCAAGCTACTTTTCCCAAGGGTTATTTGAAACTAAGAGGAAGCTGGGATTCTCAGGTATCCTGCCCCTGCCACAGAAGAGAACTTTTTCTGAGAGGAGAAGCTGTTTATCACGCCTTCCCCACACAGGCAAATTGAAACACCATCATTTTACTTCACACAACTCTTAGGCATGCACCTACCTCGTTTGCTCAGCAATCATCGTGCGTGCGTTTCCTTTGTCAGGTTCTATGCTGTGTGAGGGACATAGAGATGAAAGGACCAAATTCCTGCTTTTCATGAAGTTTACCATCAAATTCTCTGCCCAGGGTCCAGGGTTTCCCTGGTTCAGGATCATAAGACCTCAAAACTTACTAAGCTGGAGAGTAAAGAGAGGGAAGTGTCAGGAAAGGGGAGAGGATGTCCAAGGTAGCAAAGACTACTGTCAGCTCTAGACCTTCTCTTGCCCTCCATCCCACCAAGGGTTTCCAAGCTACTGCAAAGCTCAGCCTTGTTACTAATATGAATATGTGGACATCCCTATAGGGACAAAGGTTCAGTTGTAATATAAGGGACATGTGATATTATGATATATAATAAGAAATATATATTTGGTCTTTGCCCCTGGGTCTTGTATGAAACTTCGAAAACCCTTGTAATTTCCTGAGTGAAGAGGGTGAAAGAAACATCTTTTGTCATTCATAATAAGCCCCTTTCACACATATTTGAATTTATGCTAATAAGGTGACTTTTGAAACATCCCTAGATAGCATCAGGATGGGGGTGGGGCACTGGTTGCCAAAGGAGACAGCAGTGTGATTGGAGGGTTGGAATTTCAGCCCCACTCCCCCAGCCATCAACCTCTAGGGAGGAGAGAGGGACTGGATATTGAATTAATCACCAAAGGCCAATGATTTAATCAATCATGTGTATGTAATAGAACCTCCATAAAACCCCTAAATGAAAGGGTTCAGAGAGCTTCCAGGTTGGTGAATGCATCTCATGCCAGGAGGGCGACATACCCCAAACTCCACAGGGACAGAAAGCTGCTGTGCTCAGTACCCTTCCAGACCTTGTCCTGTATACCGCTATTCATTTGCACCTTTATAATATTCTTTATAATAAACTGGTAACAGTGTCGACTGAAAAAAAAAAAAAAAAACACAACCTAGAAGTTGACAATCATGTTTTATTCGGCAGAGTTACTGAGGACTTAAGCCAGGATGCAGCCTCTCAGCCAGCTCTGAGGGACGGTTCCCCAGAGGTGAGGGAGGAGCCAGGATATAGAGGCGTTCTTACAAAAAAAACCCCGGTAGTGGAACATCAGAAGATTACTGTTAATTATAAAACAAAAACAAGCCAGACATCTCAAGTTAATGAATTTAGCACTTTTCTGTGTATGGGAAG
This sequence comes from Neophocaena asiaeorientalis asiaeorientalis, assembly GCF_003031525.2. NCBI lineage: Eukaryota > Metazoa > Chordata > Mammalia > Artiodactyla > Phocoenidae > Neophocaena > Neophocaena asiaeorientalis. Next base: position 4,944,372 of record NW_020175821.1, read on the forward strand.
ATGCAAGAATCTGGGCTTATTGAAATTATCCATTTGTTACGCACCTTAACTATCTAGGGCCCGCATCCTGTTTTTTCTCCATCCCGAATCCCCTCAGGGCGCACCAGTGGGGGGCAGCCACAGTGGCTGATGGCTTGATGACTGCAACACCCTTTGTTTACCAAAATGGCAGGTGACATTCTTTGTCCACATAAGTCAAGTGGGATCCTGTGAGCCATAATAGCAAATGACCAAAACCGAGGAGGAGGGGGCTGTTGGAACCCCCAGTTTGGGTCAGTTGGACAGAAGTGTGGTAACCTGGGAACCTATTCCTTACAATTGGCGTCTGAATTGGGGGGCAGTCTTGAGGGACTGAGCCCTTAACCTGTGGGGTCTGCAGTGAGTCCATGTAGTTAGTGTCAAAAGTGAATTAAATTCTAGGACACCCAGCTGATGTCTGAAGAGAATTGCTTGGTATGAAAAACCCATACATTTGGTGTCAGAAGTGTTATGAGCAGGGCCAGACTTCCATCCATGACTCTGTCATTTGCTTCCCCGAGAAAGATTTTTCAATAGATATTGCAACCCAGTTCAATTAGTGAGGTCTGAGTTGCGATGCCACCTTCTAGCGCTGGTAAGCGCTCTGTACTTGGTGACATTATAATGATGATGATAGTTACCACCTTCATAACGTCAACTGAGAAATAAGACCAGAGCTGTAAGGCAACAAAAGCATTTATTTGTTTTAGGAACTGCAATTTGGGAGACACAGATTTGAATAGAAACCCAGATGTGCTCCAAGGAGGGTTGAAAACCAAAGCGTTTTAAAGGGAAAGGAGGAAGCTTACATAAGTTATTTTGCAAAAATTATGATTGGTGCTGGTAGACTGGAGCCATTCTTGTCTATATGTGATTGGTTGCTAGGGCTGTTACTATGTGAGAATTCACTGTGTAAACGTTCTTTAAGGATGTGATGGCCCAGGTCAAAGTTCACGTTCCATTAGATGGAGACGTGCATAGGCCCTACTTCCCCCGTGGTCTCCTGGCTCCATTTTAGTGCTCTGTTGGCATGACAGACTCCATTTTATTCATTCCTTCACAGTAACATAGCTAAATGCAACACCTATATACTGAAAATATCTAACCTGCTCTAACCTGATAAGCTCTGGCAAATCTATCACCACTCACCCCTGAAGACCACAAGGAAAGGAATCCCCACTTCACACCTCAGACTCCAGGCCTCCCTGTCAAGCTGTAGGTGAGCTCAGTGATGCCTGCTTGCCTGTGACCCGCCAGGGAACTGTTGGGATTCCAGACATCATGTCCCATGTTCTCTTGTGATGACTTGTTTCCGTCAGAGCACTTATCCTAGTTTTTAATACAGCTTTATCAGAGCAGGGCCAGATCTGTTCTTATTCTTCATTGTATTCTCAAGCCCAGTGCCTCAGGAAAAGTATACTCACACAGATGCTTAATAAATGTGTATTGAATGAACAAGTGAATGAACAAACAGAAGAATGAATGATTGATCAAATGAGCTGCCCCAGAGGCATTTTAGTAAGAGATGGAAGAGTGATCCAGGAAAAACCACAGTCTGCAGTCTATTTATCACAGAATGTGTGGCTTGGCAAATGTGGGTCAGAAAAAGAAAATATCCAAGCGTGCTAGTGACAAGTAGTGATGAGCTTATTTTTCTTTTAATAAAAGCAGCCTAACCAGGGAGCCCCCAGATCGTGTGATGAAGCCACAGAATAAATGCAAGAATAGCAGCTGGGGTGGGTCTAGTGCCACAGAAGCTCCAATCTAACCCGCCGACCTAATGACAGCACACCAAGCGTACGGTGAACACCAGCTGTACCCAGTGCTGTTCACTGTTTGTCACCCAAGGCATTGGCCAGATCAACTTAGGGGCATGAAAAACAAAGCAGCGTTTTTGCCAAAGCCCTTGAATTTCCAGTGGTTTCCATTCAGACTATCCGTAAAGGACTGTAGGCTTCCATTGCCTTTGTTGTTTCAGTCTGCAGTGAGTCCAAGAAAAAGAGAAACCTCAAGCCCTCGCCAGCTTAGACTGGGGAAGGAATTCCTGTGCCTGGGCCTGTGGGCAGGAGGGACAGGGGCCTCTGCTGGAAACGGTGCACTTCCGTTTCAGCCTGGGTGGCCCCAGCCAGGGCCTCTGCAGCCCTTCCTCTGCTGATTGGCCTGGAAAAAGGAAAGCCATATTCTCCATGGAGATCCTCTCTAAGGCAAGCTGTGTGATTTAATGAACCTTTGGAAAAGGTTTCACTTCTCACACATGCAAATGGTCCTTCAGTATTTGTCTTATGCCTCAGGACTCCTCACATTTCTTCTAATGCCAAATAAACTCCACTAGAGCCTCCCTTCCGTGAATCTTAAGGTCTGAGGGTCTTGTCCATAGGAGTCCTTTTTCCTTGGATTTTCTATCCTGCTTATCTGATAGGACCAAGGACAGGGCCTCTTTGCTAGACAGTTACCAGTTACCAGTAATCACTGTTAACAGTCTGAGCTAAAAATTTTTCCATAAGTTTATATATGTGTATGTTTTATATTTGCACATATATGGGTTTGGGATTTCTAACATTAATTGGATCATATTATATGTATTGCTTCATAACCTCTTTTCTCACTTAACGATGTATCTTAGAAGTTGAACTTGAATCTCTATATAGCAAGATCTACCTCATTTATGCAATAATACTGCCATATTATTACATAGCAGAGATGTGTCATAACATCCATTCCCTTGTTGGTGTACGTTTGGCCCTAATTCCAAGTTATTGAGTGTACAAACAACTATGTGATCAAGGATGTTTGCCACAGTATTATAATGAACATCTTTTGTAAAGAATTTCCTTTCATACATAGCTTTGTGTACATATGAAAGTATCTCTGAAGGTTAGATTTCTAGAAATAGAAATGGTTCAGTGCAATATACATTTTAATTTTTAATCAACGCTGCCGAATTATCTTGCCAAAAAGATTGTGTTAACTCTCCAATCCATAGCATAAGCATGTTATCATAAGAAAAATTTCCTTTTCAGATTTAGAATGAGGGCTTTCTCCCAGATTCCTCCTGATTAGTCTGATTTGGAGATCATCAAGACAATAATTGAAACAAAAGCAAACACAGAAAGTATCCTCAAGTCCCTTGAAACAAGATGACATTACAGTAAACTTAAGTGTTAAGAAAATAGCTCTGTTCTGGGAATGACTAAGGAATTAACTTTTGAAGAATTACAATACAGTAATCAACACTTGTTCTACCAATCATGATTTAATAGTTCTGAAGTGATTCAGAAAATATTTTTGTTGTTTTATAATGTCTCAAAGGAAAACGTAGCTACTTGCATTTCCTCATTGTGTGTGCCTTTTGGATAAATGGGCAGAATCCATCACCCTGATGATTAAAAGCAGCTGAGAGATTTTGCAGCGGGTCATCCCTGCCCCTAGAATAAAGCAGTCACGAGAAGTCTGGGAAAGCCCTGACTTTTCCAGGGACCTGTACATCCGCTTCCTCTTCCAGCACCTCTCCATTTAGAAAGCCCAACATTTCTCTGCTCTTGCTCATGGCCAAACTTCCTCAGAGGGCTCGTCATGTACTTTATGTGCCCTTCTTCACCTATTCACTTTTTAAATTTTTAAAAATTAACTTAGTTATGCAATAAATGAGACTGATAAAACAGACACCCAGCTTCCTACTCTCCAGATTTAGAAAAATGTATCATTTTACATAATTTGCTTCAGATCCTTTTTAAAAGAAATGAGATATTACTGTTGAATCCTTCAATTCTCAATCTGTTCCTCTCTCTCCCTCCCAAGAGGTAATAACCTCTATCCTGAAGTTGGTATAGTATCCTTTCCATCTGTGTTTTATGCTTTCACAGCCTATGTATATGTCCATTTGCAATAGGTAGCTTTATTTTGTGGGGGGTTTTTGTTTGTTTTGTTTGTTTGTTTGTTTTGTTTTTTTGCAGTACGTGGGCCTCTCACTGTTGTGGCCTCTCCCATTGCGGAGTACAGGCTCCGGACGCGCAGGCTCAGCGGCCATGGCTCCCGGGCCCAGCTGCTCCGCGGCATGTGGGATCTTCCCAGGCCGGGGCATGAACCCGTGTCCCTTGCGTCAGCAGGCGGACTCTCAACCGCTGCGCCACCAGGGAAGCCCCTATTTTGTGTATTTTTTTTAATTTACAAAAATAGACTTATACTACAGATATTCTGAAACCTGTTATTTTTTACTCAATTTTTTCCAGATAATTTTTTCCAATGTTGATAGAGGTAGTTAAATTCTTATTAACTGTTGAATTGTATTTGAGGGTATGCTATACAAATATTTAATTATTGTCTATTTCACAACTAATTGGCTTCCAAAATTTTACAAGCCTTGTAGATTTTATTGTTATTTTGAATGAGTTCCTACAGTTTTTAAATTGACATCCAGTAATTTATAGGAATGACACAAACTTCTCAGTGGTAATAGTCTATAGGTTCTCGTGAATTTTTTTCAGGCATAATATTCCTAATAATATTCCTAATAATCAGGCATCTATTCCTACCCCCTTTCTCTACGTTTGTTGCTCCTAGTTAGGGCCATGTAAGTAGGTCTAGTCAATGGAATGTGAGTGGAAGCTTCATGAGTCTCTTCCAGGCTAAGGAAATGAAAAGCCATGCATAATTTTCTAATCTCTCTTTGCTCTTCTGCAATGAATGAAGCAGGCCACTTGTCCAATATGGTGGAGCTAAAAGATCATTAGCCTCTGTAGAGACACAACCCCAGACTCTTTAGGACAAAATATGAGTGAGAAATAAATTGTGACTCTTAAGTCATTAAAATTTTGTGGTTAAAATGTTACTGCAGATCACCTCTCCTAAGCTCACAAATATGACTTTTTAACTGTGTTGTTAAAATTTTTCTTCTTCTTACCAACTTCTTATTTACTTAATATATTAGTTTCTGAGACAGGTGTGTTAAAACTGTTATGATTATATATTTGTCAATTACTCTCTCTTATTTTGTCAATTGAGAGTTTATACATGCTTGAAGCATGCATGTTTAAAATATAAAATATTCTTAATGAGCTGATTTTTGCATCATAATATAATGACACTGTATAACTAATAATGGCTTTTATCTTGAATCTATTCTATGACATTAATATAACATTGATGACATTAATAGTTACCCCATTTTATTTTGATTAATATTTGCCTGCTACATCCTTTTCTACTATATAGTTACACACATACACGCAAACATGCATGCAAACACATTCACGTATATTTATGTACTTGGAATATATTTCCACCTACTCTGAGAATCTCTGCCTTTTATTTATTTATTTTTATGTTGTCATAAGTATTTTACTTCATTTTTAATTGAAGTATAGTTGATTTACAATATTATATTAGTTTCAGGTGTACAACATAGAGATTCAGTATTTTTATATATTATACTCCATTAAGAGTTATTAAAAAATAATGGCTATAATTCTCTGTGCTGTACAGTATATCCTTGTTACTTACCTATTTTATACATAGTAGTTTGTGTCTCTTAATTCCACAGCCCTAACTTGCCCCTACCCCCTTTCCTCTCCCCACTGGTAACCACTGCTTTGTTTTCTACATCTGTGAGTTTGTTTCTGTTTTGCTGTATACATTTATTTGTTTTATTTTTTAGATTCTGCAAATAAGTGATATCATACAGTATTTGTCTTTCTCTGACTTATTTCACTAAGCATAATAGTCTCTAGGTCCATTCAGATTGCCACAAATGGCAGAATCTCATTCTTTGGTATGGCTGAGTAATATTTCATAATATATATGTACCACTCTTTTTTATCCATTCATCAATTGATGGGTACTTGGGTTGCTTCTATATCTTGGCTATTGTAAATAGTGCTGATATGAACGTTGAGGTGCATGTATCTTTTCAAATTAGTGTTTTCATTTTTTTCTGGATGTATACCCAGGACTGGAATTGCTGGATCATAAGGTAGTTCTATTTTTAGTATTTTAAGGAACATCCATACTGTTTTCCGTAATGGCTGCACCAGTTTACATTCCCACAAAGAATGTACAAGGATTTGCTTATATCCACATCCTTGCCAACATTTGTTATATGTAGACTTTCTGATGATAGCCTTTCTGACAAGTGTGAGGTGATACGTCATTGTAGTTTTGATTTTCATTTCTCTGAAAATTAGCAATGTTGATCATTTTTTCATTTGCCCGTTAGCCATCTCTATGTCTTCTTTGAAAAAGATGTCTATTTAGGTCTTCTGCCCATCTTTTTGTTTGGGTTGTTTGTTTTTTTGATATTGAGTTGTATGAGCTGTTTATATATTTTTATATTAATCCCTTCTCAGTCATATCATTTGCAAATATTTTCTTCCATTCAGTAGGTTGTCTTTTGGTTGATGGTCTCCTTTGCTATGCAGAAGCTTTTAAGTTTAATTAGGTCCCATTTGTTTATTTTTTCCTTTTTTGTAATTAAGAAAAACCCCTGCTAACAAAAGTCCGGAGCCAGACAGCTTCACAGGGAAATTCTATCAAACATATAAAGAAGAGCTAATACCCGTCCTTCTGAAAATATTCCAAAAAATTAAAGAGGATGAAACACACCCAGATTCATTCTGTGAGGCCACCATTACCCTGATACCAAAACTGGACAAAAACACTACAAAAAAGAAAATTAAGGCTAGCAACTTTGATGAATATAGACGTAAAAATCTTCAACAAGATATTAACAAACCAAATCCAGCAATATATCAAAAATATCATACACCATGATCAAGTGGGATTTATTCCAGAGATGCAAGGATAATTCAGTATTTGCAACTCAATCAACGTGATACACCATATTAACAAAAGGAAGGATAAAAATCACATGATCACCTCAGTAGACCCAGAAAAAGCATTTGACAAAATTCAACAGCCATTTATGATAAAAACTCTCATCAAAGTGGATATAGAGGAGACATATCTCAACATAATAAAGGGAAATTATGAAAAATCCACAGCTAACATCATATTCAATGGTGAAGAGCAGAAAGGCTTTCCTCTAAATTCAGGGACAAGACAGGGATGCTCACTGTCACTGCTTCTATTTAACATGGTATGAGAAGTCCTTGCCACAGCAATCAGACAATAAAGAGAAATCAAAGGCATCAAAATTAGAAGAGAAGAAGTAAAACTGTCACTATTTTCAGATGACATGATCTTGTACATAGAACCCTAAAGTCTCCACCAAAAAATTATTAAGCTAATAAGTGAATTCAGTAAAGTTGCAAGATACAAGATTAATCTACAGAAATATGGTTTTTTTCTAAACACTAATAATGACTATCAGAAATAGAAAGTAAAGAAATTCAATGTAAAATTGCATCAAAAAGAATAAGATACTTGGGAATAAATTTAACTAAGAGGTAAAAGACCTATACTCTGAAAAACTATAAAACACTGATTAAGTAAACTGAAGATGATACAAAGAAGTAGAAAGATATCCCATGCTCTTGGAGTGGAAGAATGAATCATATTAAAATGGCCATGCTGTCCAAAGCAATCTCTGTCTTTTAATGGACATTTGTTTTCAAGCCATTCATACTTATGATAATTGATATATTTTTACTTGTTTATGCCATTATATTTTGATTTTTTTGTTACAGGATTTTTTCCTTGCTGCCTGTTTCTTCCAGTTTTATTGAGATATAATTGGCATATACCACTGTGTAAGTTTAAGGTGTATGGCATAATGATTTGACCTACCATACATCATGAAATGAGTATCACAGTAAGTTCAGTGAACATCCATCAACTCATATAGATACAGAATTTTTTTAAATAAAAGAAATTTTTCCCTGTGATGAGAGCTCTTAGGGTTTATTCTCTTAACAACTTTCATATATAACACACAACAATATTCATTATATTTATCATGTTGTAAGTTACATTCCTAGTACTCGTTTATCTTGTAACTGGAAGTTTTTACCCTTTGACTACCTACGTCCAATTTCCCTTCCCCCCTGCCCATTGCCTCTGGTAGCCACAAATCTGATCTCTTTTTCTCTGAGTTTGTTTTTGAAGTATATTTGACCTACAATACTATGTCAGTTCCTGTTAACAATATTAATGATTTCTATATAGTTCAAAATGATCAACACAATAAGTCTAGTTACCATATGTCATCATACAAAGATATCACATAGTTATTGACTGTATTCCCCACACTGTACCTTTCAGACCTGAGATTCATTTATTTTACAACTGAAAGTTTGTGCCTGTTAATCTCCCTCATCTATTTCTTTCCTCCCCGCACCACCCTCCCCTCTGGCAACCACCTGTTTGTTCTCTCTATCTGTAACTCTGTTCCTGTTTTATTATGTTTTCCATTTGTTTTTTTCCTTTCCACATATAAATGAAATCATATGGTGTCTGTCTTTTTCTGTCTGATCTGTTTTACTTAGCATAATACCCTCTAGGTCCATCCATGTTTTTGCAAGTGCATGATTTCATTCTTTTTTGGCTGAGTAATATTCCATTGTATTTATATACTGCATCTTCTTTATCCGTTCATCTACTGATGGGCACTTAAATTGCTTCCAAATCTTGGGTATTGTGAATAATACTAGAGTGAACATAGGGGTGCATATATATTTTATAATTAGTGTTTTTATTTTCTTTGGAAAGATACCCAGAAGTAGAATTGCTGGATAGTGTGGTAGTTCTATTTTTAATTTTTTGAGGAATCTCCATATTGTTTTTCATAATGGCTGCACCAGTTTGAGGGTTTTTGCATCTACGTTCATCAGTGATATTGGCCTGTAGTTTACTTTTTTTTTTTTTTTTTTTTTTTTTTTT
>NW_020175821.1:4953330-4973871 GCF_003031525.2 Neophocaena asiaeorientalis asiaeorientalis
TGCTGTGCGCGGTTCTCTCACTGTTGTGCCCTCTCCCGTTGTGGAGCACAGGTTCCGGACGCACAGGCTCAGCAGCCATGGCTCACAGGCCCAGCCACGCCGCGCCATGTGGGATCCTCCCGGACCAGGACGCAAACCCGTGTCCCCTGCATTGGCAGGCGGACTCTCAACCACTGCGCCACCAGGGAAGCCCTGATTTACTTTTTTGTGATGTCTTTGTCTGGTTTGAGTATCAGGGTGTTGCTGGCCTCATAAAAAGAGTTCAAAAGCATTGTTTACTCTTCAATTTTCTGGAATAGTTTGAGGAGGGTAGTGTTAACTCCTTTCTAAATGTTGGTAGAATTCACCTGTGAAGCCATCTGGTTCTGGACCCTTTTTTGTTGGAGTTTGTTTTTTTCTTTTAATTACTGATTCAATTTCATTACTGGTTATTGGTCTGTTCATATTTTCTATTTCTTCCTGGCTCAGTCTTGAGAGATTGTACCTTTCTAAGAATTTGTCTATTTCTCCTAGATTGTCTGTTTTATGGACATGCATTCAATTGTAGTAATCTCTTATGATCCTTTGTATTTCTGTCCCGTTGGTTGTAACTTCTCCTTTTTCATTTCTAATTTTATTGATTTGAGCCCTCCCTTTTTTTTATTGATGAGTCTGGCTAAAGATTTATCCATTTTGTTTATCTTTTCAAAGAACCAGCTTTTAGTTTCATTGATCTTTTCTATTGTTTTTAATCTCTGTTTCATTTATTTCTGCTCATATCTTTATGATTTCTTTCCTTTTACTAACTTTGGGTTTTGCTTGTTTTTCTTTTTCTGTCTCCTTTAGGTATAAGGTTAGGTTGTTTATTTGATATTTTTCTTATTTTCTGAGGTAGGTTTGTATCACTATAAATTTCCCTCTTAAAACGCTTTTGCTACATCCCATAGATTTTGGATGGGTGTGTTTTCATTTGTCTCCAGGTATTTTTTATTTCTTCTCTGACTTCTTCAGTGATCCATGGTTGTTAGGTGTATACTGTTTAGTCTCCACGTATTTGTGTTTTTTGCAGAGGTTTTTTTTGTTTGTTTGTTTTTTTGGTAGTTTATTTCTAGTCTCATAGCATTGTGGTTGGGAAAGATGCTTGATATGATTTCAGTTTTCTTAGATTTACTGAGACATTTTTTGTCTCAGTAACATGTGAACTATCCTGGAGAATGTTCCATGTGCACTTGAAAAGAATGTGTAATCTGCTGCTTTGGGATTGAAATGTTCTATATAGATCTATTAAGTTCATCTGGTTTAATGTGTCATTTAAGGCCAGTGTTTCCTTGATTTTTTGTCTGGATGATCTTTCACTGATGTAAGTGAACTGTTAGTCTCCTACTAATAATTTTGTCACTGTCAGTTTCTCCCTTTATGTCTGTTGATTTTTGCTTTATGTATTTAGGTACTCCTATGTTAGGTGCATATATATTTACAGTTGTTATATTTTCTTGGATTATTCCCTTGATCATCACGTAATGTCCTTTTTTCTGTCTTGTTACAGTGTTTAAGTTCTGTTTTGTCTGATACAAGTATTGTTACCTCAGCTTTCTTTTCATTTCCATTTGCATGGAATACTTTTTTCTATCCCCTCACTTTCAGTCTATATGTCTTTTGTAAGCAACATATATGTGGGTCTGGTTTTTGTATCTGTCAGCCATTCTATGTCTTTCAATTGGAGCATTTAATCCATTTATGTTTAAAGTAGTTATTGATAGATATGTACTTATTGCCATATTGTTAATTGTTTTGGTTGTTTTGTAGGTTTTTTTTTAATTCCTTTCTTCATTTGCTTTCTTCCCTTGTTATTTAATAACTATCTTTAGTGTTATGTTTGGATTCCTTTCTCTTTCTGTGTGTGTGTATCTATTATAGATTTTTGGTTTGTGATTACCATGGAGTTTATGTATAGCAATCTGTATATTATACATGATTATTTTAAGTTGCTGATCTCTTAAGTTCAGACACATTTTAACAACCCTGCATTTTACTTCCTCTTCCAGCACTTACCATTTTGACATCATATTTTACATCTCTTTGTTTCGTGTATCCCTTAACTTTTTGTAGATATAGATTGATTTTACTGCTTTTGTCTTTTAGCCTTCCTACTAGCTTTATATGTGGTTTGATTTACTACATTTACCAATGAGATTTTTCCTTTTGTAATTTTCATATTTCTAGTTTCTAGTTGTGGCCTTTTTTTTTTTTTCCCCTCTTAGAGAAGTCCCTTTAACATTTTTTGTAAAGCTGGTTCGGTGCTGCTGAACTCTTTTAGCTTTTGCTTTTCTGTAAAACTTTTTCTCCCATGAAATCTGAATGAAAGCCTTGCCAGGTAGGGTATTCTTGGTTGTTGATTTTTGTCTTTCATCACTTTAAATATATCTTGCCCCCCCTCCCTTCTGGCCTGCAGAGTTTCTGCTGAAAAGTCAGCTGACAGCCTTATGGGAATAGATAAATTGTTGCTTTTCCCCTTCTGCTTTTAATATTCTCTCTTTATTGTTATCTTTTGCCATTTTAATTACAGTGTGTCTTGGTGTGGTCCTCTTTGGGTTTATCCTGTTTGGGAATGTCTGTGCTTCCTAGCCCTGGATGTCTGTTTCTTTTCCCAAGTTAAGGAAGTTTTCAGCTATTATGTCTTCAAATATATTCCCTGCCCCTTGCTCTCTCTCTTCTCCTTCTAGGAGCCCTTTAATGTGAATGCTAGTATGCTTGATGTTGTCCCAGAAGTCTCTTAAGCTGTCCTCATTTCTTTTTATTCTTTTTCCTTTTTTTCTGTTCAGCTTCAGTGATTTCCACTGATCTGTCTTCCGGCTCACTGATCCATTCCTTTGTATAATTTAATCTACTATTGATTCCTTCTAATTTTTTTTATCTTAGTTATTATATTCTTCATCTCTGTTTGGTCCTTCTTTATATTTTCTAACTCTTTGCTAAAAACTTCTAACTTCTCACTCTGTTCATCCAGGCTTTCTTTACTTCTTTGAACATCTTTATGATTATTACCTTTAACCTCTCTATCAGGTAGATTGCTTATATCCTCTTCACTTAGTTCTTCTGGGTTTTTTTCTTGTTCCTTCCTTTGGAACATATTCCTCTGTCACCTCATTTTGCGTAATTTGCTGTTTTTATTTCTTTGTATTTTGTAGGCTGGTTATGTTTCCAGACTTCGGAGAAGTGGCCTTTTGTAGGATACATGCTATGCATCCCAGCAGCACACTTCCTTCTGGTCATCAGAGCTATATGCTCTAGGGTTTCCCCATATGCGGGCTATATGGGTCCTTTTGTTGTGGCAGGCTGACTACTATGGGCAGTCTGGTAGGTGTGGCTGGCCTCGAGTTCAGTTGGTCGCCAGACCTTGCCTTGTGCGGAGACTGCCGGTAGGTGGTGGGCAGGGTCGGGTTACGAGGGTAGCTGGCTGCAGGGCCCCAGAGGATCCTGGGGCTACTGCTGGCCCACTGATGAGTGGGGTTGGATCCCAGGGCAGCTGGATGAGAGATATGAGGTATCTTAGAGCTGGTTTTGGCCTGCTGGTGGGCAGGGCTGGGGCCCAGAGGGTCCCTGAGCTAGTGCCAGCTGCTGATGTGTGGATCTAGGTCCCAGGGTCTCTGGCTGCAGGGCCCTGGGGGTCCCAGGACTGGTGTTGACCTGCTGGTTGGTGGAGCTGGATTCCAAAGTGGCTGGCTCTGGGATCTGGGGTGTCCCAAAGCTGGTGTCAGCTTGCTGGTGGGCAGGGCTGGAACCTAGGCAGTCCCAGGGCAGTTGCTGGCCTGCTGGTGGGTGGGCTGGGTCCTGACACAGCAGGCTTTGGGACTGCATTAGTCCTGGAATTGGTGTGTGCCTGTTGGTGAGTGTGTCCTGGGCCCAGCATATCCCCGTGTGGCACCTGCCCACTGGTAGATGAGGCTGGTCCTGGGGATAGTGCTAGCCCACTGGTAGATGGAGCTGGGTCCCAGGGTCTCTGGCTGCAGGGCCCTGGGAGTCACGGGGCTAGTGCCAGTATACATATGCAGGGCCAGGTCCTCAACCCTTGGTTGACAGGGCCCGATCCCATGGTGGCTGTGGACTCAAGGGGTCTTAAGCAGCTGGCCTGCTCATGGGTGGGGCTGTGTCCCCATCCAACTAGATGTTTGGCTTGAGACATCCCAGTATTGGTGCTGATAGGCTGGTGGGCGGGGCCAGGTCCCCAGGGCTAATTACCTAGTGGAAGGGTTCGAGAATGGTGCTTGTTAGCACCAGTGTCCACATGGTAGAAGAAACTGCTCCAAATGGCTGCCACCAGTGTCTGTATCCTCAGGGTAAGCTCCAGTTGCCTTCTGCGTCTCCAGGAGGCTCTTCAAGATCAGGAGGTGGATCTGACCCAGGCTCCTCTCAAATTACTGCGTCTGCCCTGGGTCTTGGGACACATGAAGTTTTATGTGTGCCCTTTAAGAATGGGGTCTCTGTTTCCCACAGCTCTCTGGCTCTCCCCCGAAATAAGCCCCACTAGCCTTCAAAGCCAAACATTCTGGGGACTCATCTTCTCGGTGATCCTGATGTGGAGCTTGGACCCCTCACTGCTCGGGCAGAGCCTCTGCAATTGTAATTATTCTCCTGTTTGTGAGTCACCCACCTGGGGCATATGGGTCTTGACTATACCGTGTCTCTGCCTCTCCTACCATTGTGGTTCTTTCTTTATATCTTTAGTTGTAGAAGATCCTTTCCGCAAGTGTTCCAGTCTTTCTCATTAATAGTTGCTCTGTACATAGTTGTGATTTTGGTGTGCTCATGGGAAGAGGTAACCTCAGAATCTTCCTGCTTTACCATCTTGACCACTGCCCTCTTTATATATCTCTTTGCTTCTTTTTACTCCTTTCCCGACTTATATTGGATTAACCATGCTTTCTTCTGTCTTTTTACCTTGATTATTTTTTAGAGCTACACCCACATACCCAAGATGTCAACATAATTCTACTATCTGAAGATTAAGCCTTTCATAAATTCAGGAAAATTCTTGGATTATCTCTGATAGCCTCACCAACTACTTCATTGAGAAATTGAAACCCTCAGGTCCTAGACAGAAATCTGGAAATTAACACATACAACTTCCAAGAAATAGCACAGGGACCTTTTTGAGGGTGAAGGAGCTGAGTGGGTAGGGATTCAGGTCTGTGGCTACCCCCAGTCTTGTCCACTCAAATTAGCTCTTTAGGGCTTCCGTGGTGGCACGGTGGTTGAGAGTCTGCCTGCCGATGCAGGGGACGCGGGTTCATGCCCCGGTCTGGGAAGATCCCACATGCCGTGGAGCGGCTGGGCTCATAAGCCATGGCCACTGAGCCTGCGCGACCGGAGCCTGTGCTCCACAACGGGAGAGGCCACAACGGGAGAGGCCCGCGTACCGAAAAAAAACAAAAAATTAGCTCTTTATTTCCCAGTTGGGTTCTATATAGAATTTAAATTTTCGAAGGCAGGATGGAGGAGTCTGTTACTTAAAAAAGAAATGAGAACCACCGCTCCTCTCTCTTCTCTTTGATTCACATAGTCTCCTTAAAGTTTGCTGTTTCCTAAGGGCTAAAGGCAATCCCATGATTCTTTTCTCTCCCTATTTCAGTGCCTCTCACAGCATAGAGGTGGAGTTGCAGAATTACACTGAAGCTGAACATCTCAAAGTTGAATCAACCTAATGGTCATCTCCTATAATTTTCCATTTTGTTACAGTATTCCTCATAGAGGGACAACCATCCTTTGTTTGAGCACCTCCAAGAACAAGGAGTTTTCTGTCTCACACAAGAGTAGCCCTTATCATTCAACAGCTCTAATCTTTAAAATACCTGCAGTTACATAGTTCCAAATTATACCTCTGTATGACCTCAGTCTTCTAAACATGTACAAAGCAAATCTGTATGGCAGTGCTTCCATTTATTAATAACTGAATATTTAAATTCCACTGTTAAAGAGTAAGTCTTGAGTGAAAAAAAAGAAGAGTCTCAAGTCTAAAATTTGCGTTTAAGTTCTTCACTATTCTTTACATGGGTCCTTGTTTATCCATGTCCACTTTAAAAAGTAAGGCCAAAACTGGAATAATTTAGTTGTGGTGTGACCAAGAAAAGTAGAACTAACCTGGATACCACACTAGTATTGGAAAAACCTAAAATAATTCTTCTACCTTATTTTTAGCAACCCTGTCACACACTTAGGGTTCATTTATGGTTTGTGGTAAATAAACACTGTGATCTGCTTTTAAGCTATGTTCCTCTACCTTATCCTTAGCCAAGCTTTGCTTTTTGTTTTTTGTTTGTTTGTTCGTTGTCTAAATGTAAGATTTTATATTTATATCCATGTTCTATTTCATTCTACCAGTTTCAGTCCATCACCATAGAATCTTTTTTTAAAATTTTGATTCAGTTATCCAACATACTCAACAAAATTTTGTGTCATATTCATAGTTTATGAATAAGAAAGTTATAGTGCTTTCTGTTGGTAAGAATGTAAATTGATACAGCCACTATGGAGAGCAGTATGGAAGTTCCTTAAAAAACTAAAACTAGAACTACCATATGACCCAGCACTTCCACTACTGGGCATATACCCTGAGAAAACCAAAATTCAAAAAGTGTCATGTACCACAATGTTCATTGCAGCACTATTTACAATAGCCAGGACATGGAAGCAACCTAAGTGTCTATCGACAGATGAATGGGTAAAGAAGATGTGGCACATATATACAATGGAATATTAGCCATGAAAGGAAACGAACCTGAGTTATTTGTAGTGAGGTGGATGGACCTAGAGTCTGTCATACAGAGTGAAGTAAGTCAGAAAGAGAAAAACAAATACCATATGCTAACACATATATATGGAATCTAAAAAAAAAATGGTTCTGAAGAATCTAGGGGCAGGACAGGAATAAAGACACAGATGTAGAGAATGGACTTGAGGACACGGGGAGGGAGAAGGGTAAGCTGGGCCGAAGTGAGAGAGTGGCATGGACATATATACACTACCAAATGTAAAATAGCTAGTGAGTGGGAAACAGCCGCATAGCACAGGGAGATCAGCTCAGTGCTTTGTGACCACCTAGAGGAGTGGGATAAGGAAGGTGGGAGGGAGACACAAGAGGGAGGGGATATGGGGATGTATGTGTACATATAGTTGATTCACTTTGTTATACAGCAGAAACGAACACAACATTGTAAGGCGATTATACTCCAATAGAGATGTTGAAAAAATATAAAAAGTTATAGTGCTTTAATTCAACTAGCAGCCAAATCATGAAGTTACCAATCACTGCCATATCACACCTATATAACAGGTTAGTCAAATATAGTAGAAAATGATAAGAAATGTCCTCCATTAATTTTTGAAGAAGAGTAAATAACCAAGCTTTAAATTTAAACAAGACTCCATTACATCAGACACCCAGAGGACCTTGTCAGGTTTCCCTTAAATGACATAATTAAGTAGAAACCTTTAGCCAATGAGTTGAAGCTGCTGTGAGGAACAGGAAAAGGCATGAGCAGAAATTTTATTCCCAGGCCCTGGGCACATAACATCCTGGGGTCAAACAGCAGAGAATGCTGCCTTGACCTTTCTAATTCACTGAGGTTCCAGAAAAGAAGAAGACTGGGTTGAACTGATGGAGTTGGCACTGGGTGGGAGCAGAGGGAAGCAGAGACATAATAGAACAATTTTTAGCAGGCCAAAATTCCCACTGATTATCTACATAAAAAGTCATATATTACAAGACACCAGAGAGCTTCCCAGCAGTGAGGACTAGAGAGAATAAAAGAAAAAGAGCAAATTCCCCAACTCTAGTACTCGATTTTTGAAATACCTATTAGATGCAGAGCCCGGTTTAGTTTCTGACACTACTGTAGACACTGAAGGTACATAAGCAAACAGAATAAAGCCCCGTCTTTATAGTACTTACATTCTAGGGAAGAAGGACAATAAATATATAACATAGCAGGCAGCAGAAGGTATATGTAGGCAAACAAAGGAGGCTAAGTGGGGAGAGAATAGCCAAGGTGTAGAGTAGAGAGGGGGTGGTGTAATTTTTTATGGGACTGTCAGGAAGTCCCCTCTAATAAGGTGATTTTTGAGTCACTGAAGGAAGTGATGGTCTCTTACATCCTTGTAGCCCTGGATTTTAGGATTAGACAAAGGAAAAAATAGACAAGTTGGACTACATATATGAACGAGAAAAGGATAATGGAAACTTGATTGGGTGTACATCTACAAGTATTTTCTCCCTAAGTGGGTTTCTCTTTACATATGTGGTCAGAGGTACAGTATAGGGATGAGGGAAAGCATTTGACAAAGTTCAACATCTTTTCATGATAAAACTCTCAACAAATAAAGTATATAATAAATGTACCTGAACATAATAAAAGCTATATATGACAGGCCTACATCTCAATGTAGCTAACGTCATACTCAATCGTGAAAAGGTGACAGCTTTTTTCTAAGATCAGGAACAAGACAAGGATGCCCACTTTCACCATTTTTATTCAATAAAGTACTGGAAGTCCTCGCCAGAGCTATTAGGCAAGAAATAGAAATCAAAACCACAATGAGATATTACTTCACACCTGTTAGGATAACTATTATCAAAACGTCAAAAGATAACAAGTGTTGGTAAGGATATGGAGAAAATGGAACTCCTGTGCACTGTTGGTGTAAATGTAAATTGGTATAACCATTATGGAAAACAGTATAGAAGTTCCTTAAAAATTAAAAGTAGAGCTGTATGATGAAGCATTTCCATTTCTGGGTATATATTCAAAGGAAATGAAATCACTATGTTAAAGAGGTATCTGCACCACTGCGTCCAAGATATGGAAACAACCTATGTGTCCATCAACAGATGAATGGATAAATAAAATGTGGTATATACATTATAGGGATGGTGGGGAAGAGAGAGAGACAGTATCTGTCTCCACTACTTACATTAGTTCATCTATGAGTTGACTCTAACCTAAGATCCTTTATCCTAAGATTATTCTTATTTTGACATTGGTCCAAATGAAAGTAAAAAGACTTCTCAAAACTGGCTATGAAAATTTGCAGAATTACAGGATAATAGGCAAAGAAAATTACACAAAAGCAGCCTACTCCACTCCAGCCCTGGTTCCAGTCCAGTAGCGAGGCCCACTACACAAATCAATCACTCAGAAACCCTGAGCAAGAGAGCAAAGTTGGAGGTTTCACACCTCCTGACTTCAAACTAGAGTAATAGCAAACTGTCTCTATTTCTTTTTAAAATTTTTCCCAAAATGAGTAAGTACCCAAAGAATAAAGTAAATTTGGTGTAGTGTGTGATGGTTTAGGCTCAGGAACAAAACTGTCTAGGTTTGAATCCTCTTGCATGACTTTATTAGCATGATCTTGAAAAATGTTCTTAAGTCTTAACGATTGTGAGTCCTTGCCTTTAAAATGATGGTAATTATTGTATCCACCTCACAAGGTTTTTGTGATGATCAAATGAGTTAACAATCAAAAAGTGCATAGAACAATGTCTAGCCCTTAGTGAGCGTTCAATAAAATTAGCTATTGTTATTAATTACAATAAAGCACCAGACACTGGAAAGGACTTTGAAACCCAGTCTTCAATTCAGATAATGTGGACTTTATGAATGAAGCTGTGGATAACCATGAATAAAGTGGACGGGGAGAGGATGACAAGAATAAATGAGAAAGCTCACTCTCTTCAGACTCTGACAGGGAATTGCCTGCATCAGGGCATCTGAAGGTTGCTCAAGACACCAGAATGCATGGTGATTTGAGAAAGGATATTGGATGTTACTGACTTGGTGGGGTCCAGAGGAGACCTCAACTTCAGAAAGATGAATGAGATGAATAGTGCTCTCTTCTACCAACCAGCATGTAAGCAGGGTTCTTATAGCCCAAGTCAACTCTTCCTTGAGATATTTATTTTTCTCTCTATGTTTGCCCATAATGGACAATTGGCAGAGGTTATCCTAGGGTTTGAGATGAAGCCATGACATAAATAAACTATGTAGTTTTCTCAGAATGTTTATAAATGTTACTCTTTACATTGAGAGACGTGTAGAGAATGACTCTTGGGTTATTGAGGACAGTAAGGCTTCTCCATACCATTCCTGATACTTGTAAATCTTTGCATCTTCTAATGAAGGTGGCAGTGATATGTACCCAAGGCATGATGGAAGGGAGTCCTGGCCTGCAAGTTGGAAAGCCTGGATTCCAAATCTGACTACTAGTGTGGCTCTGATGTCACTTAACTTCTCTAGGTGTCAGTTTCCACACACGTCAAATATGGAGTAAGATTAGATACCTGCTAATGGTGCTTGCAGCAGTAATATTCTACTACTGTTGTGTAGTATGCCCCAGTATCTGGGGTGTTCATTCATCATTAATTTATTCACATATTGATCTATTCCTTTATTTAATGTTTAATTTTTAAATATTTTGTTTAAGCTATGAAAATGTTTATTACATACAAAAATTTATGCATCTACCATTCAGACTTAACAGATGATAATGCCTTGATGTATTTGATTCAGATTTTTTCTTTAAGTGAAATGAAATTTTATAGATAATAAACTCCCATTTCTTCCTTCCCCAGAAATAACCACTGTCTTTAAATTAATATATATTTTCAATATATAGTATTGTTTTGAGATTTTTAAATGTACATAAATAGTATACTA
Organism: Neophocaena asiaeorientalis asiaeorientalis; assembly: GCF_003031525.2. Lineage (NCBI taxonomy): Eukaryota > Metazoa > Chordata > Mammalia > Artiodactyla > Phocoenidae > Neophocaena > Neophocaena asiaeorientalis. The sequence goes on from NW_020175821.1 coordinate 4,964,019, forward strand.
TAAATTTCCTTATTTTTGCTGAACTTTATGTTTTCCAGATTTAGTTATGTTACCACCTATGGAATTATTCATTCACTTATTTTAACAGTGGCTTAGTATTCCATTATATAAATATACCACAGTTTAGCCGTTCCCTGTTGATGGTCTTTTAAATAGTTTCCAACATTTTGCTATTAAAATAACATTGCAACAACCAACCGTGTAGAAGTCTCCTTGAGCACGTATGTGTGAGAGTTTACCTAGAGTAATTACCTAGAAGTAAAATTACTTGGTGGCAGGGTATGTTTATTTTCAGCTTTTCTATAATGCGAAATTGCTCTCCAAAGCACTTGTAGATATTTATACTTTCACCAGTATTATATGATGTCTTGTTTTCCCACATCCTTGCCAACATGTGTGTTGTAAGACTCTTAGATTTTTTTCAAATCTGATGGGTATGAAATAATATTTTCTTGATGTTTTCATGTATTTATTAGCTATTCAGTCATCTTCTTTGTAAATTTTCTGTTTGTATCCTTTGCTTATATTTTTTGTTCTTTGTTTTTGTTACTGATTTGAAGGATCAATATTTATATGTCAATTTTATATAATATATATATTACCAATTTGTGTATTCTGAATACTAGTTCTTTTTTTGGTTTTAAGAATAAGAAATATCTTCTCCTAATTTGTGGCTTGTCCTTTAATTGTTATGTTTGTTTTTTCACCCCAAAGTTTTTAACTTTATTATAGCTAAATTTATCAATTTTTCCCTCTATGGTTTGTACTTCCTGTGACTTGTACAAGAAGTCCTTCCTTTCTCCAAAGTTATATGATATTTTTTATACTCTTCTAAAAGTTTTACAGCATTACTTTGTTTCAACACCTAGGTTTTTAATCCATATTGGATTTATTTTTGCATAGGAAACTAACTTTTAATTATTTTATTCTATAGAAATAGCTAATTGTCCTGGCATTATTTGTTAAATAGCTTATTCTTTCTCCATTGACAGGTATTGCCACCACTGTCATTCTCAAAGTTTCTATATAGATGTGGGTCTATTTCATTGGTGTGCTGAGCTAACTCTGTTTTAATTACTGTAGTTTTAGAGCAATTCTTGACAGCTAGTACAATACGAATTGTTTTTATTCTTTTTCTTCAAAATTGTCTTGGCTATTCATATGAGCTATACAATCAGCTTGTCAATTTCCACAAAAAATATCAAGATAGTGTTTGGAATTGTGTTGAATTTGTAGGTAGACTTGAATAAAATTATTATCCTAATGATATTAAAACTTCCCTACTATGTGTCTAGCATATCTCTTTATTTAGAGCTTTATCCTTGTTTTTAAAACGTTATACAACTTTCCCTAAAGTTTTGTCCACCTTTTGTGTTATATTCTGTTTACCTAAGAATTTTTGTTGCTGTTGTACATAGGATCTTTTACTAAAATTACACTTCCTAATTTTTTTTTCTAAAATTAAACTGTCCAATTTGCTGCTGTTGGAGTAGAGGAATATTACTGATTTTTTGTATATAAATTCTTAACTTGCAAATTTGTTGTTCTCTATCCATGCTAACATTTTTGTCTATAGAATCTTTTGAACTTTCTACTTAGAAAATAATACCATGTGTCAATAATGAAAGTTTTTTCCCTTCCCATATCTTGTACTTCTCATTTCTTCTACTTGTCTTTTATGCTGGCTGGGCTCTCTCATACAATGATGAGTAGACAGGGTGAGCAGGAGATGCTTGTCATTTTCCTGGTTCCAGTGGACCCTCTTTTATTGTTCCATCCTTAAGTATGTGATTTACTGTAGGTTTTTTGCCTGGGAGTCTTTTAAAACATTCTAAGCCTACGATGGTCCCTTCTGCTCTTTCTCGACAGTTGTTCATGGTAGAGGGTGAGTTCTTTAGGCATACATTTGACTTTTCAAGTTGTGGAGTTATTTATCAGCTAAGCAGTTGTTGATTTGGTTCTTATATTTGTGACTTGGGGTGATAAATATCAGGACAGTTGGGACCCACACTATGATATTCCTTGCCACAGAGGAGATATTTTTCTGAATGATGTAACTATGAAAGAACGTAGATCACAAGCAACGGCAATCTGTTTTGTCCCCAAGTTCTAAGTACACCTCTAGATGGAAGATGAGGGTGACTGTTTTTGTGGAGGGCTTAGCCTGGTAGAAAACTGGCCACCTTGGGTCCATCCAGGCCACCAGGCTTCAGTTATTTTATTTTATTTTATTTTTATTTATTTATTTATTTGTTTGTTTTTTTGTGGTACACGGGCCTCTCACTGTTGTGGCCTCTCCCGTTGGGGAGCACAGGCTCCGGACACGCAGGCTCAGCGGCATGGCTCACGGGCCTAGCTGCTCCATGGCATGTGGGATCTTCCCGGACCGGGGCATGAACCCGTGTCCCCTGCATCAGCAGGTGGACTCTCACCACTGTGCCACTCTCAACCACTGCGCCCTGTGTACCCAGTTTTTAATCACTGTGCCTGGCACTTAATATTCAAGAATGAATGGATACAATGGTACCCGAAGGAGTCTTGTTTGGGTATTCAAATTAATGAAAATACCTTGGGGAGGTGACATTTTGTGTCTCTTATGAGCACCTGAATGAAGGGCTCAGGACTACATCATAGGATAGATGCCCCCCAACCCCACCCCCGCCTCCCCAAGGAGAAAGAGTGTGAGAACTACGTGAGCAAGTCCTTTCAAAAGCTGTTGTGTAAAGAAACAAAGACAAAGTCTGTGTGCTTCACAGTTTTTGGCCAGTCCTGGCTTTGAGCCTGTCTCCTTCATGATGCTATAAAAAGAAGTCTCAGCAATCCTACTACTGGGCATATACCCTGAGAAAACCATAATTCAAAAAGAGTCATGTACCACAATGTTCACTGCAGTTCTATTTACAATAGCCAGGACATGGAAGCAACCTAAGTGTCCATCAACAGATGAATGGATAAAGAAGATGTGGCACATATATACAATGGAATATTACTCGGCCATAAAAAGAAACAGAATTGAGTTATTTGTAGTGAGGTGGATGGACCTAGAGTCTGTCATACAGAGTCTGTCATACAGAGTGAAATCAGTCATATATATGCTAACACATATATATGGAATCTAAAAAAAAAAATCTTTCTGAAGAAACTAGGGGCAGGACAGGAATAAAGACGCAGGCATAGGGAATGGACTTGAGGACATGGGAAGGGTTAAGGGTAAGCTGGGACGAAGTGAGAGAGTGGCATGGGCATATATACACTACCAAACATAAAACAGATAGCTAGTGGGAAGCAGCTGCATAGCACAGGGAGATCAGCTCGGTCCTTTGTGACCACCTAGAGGGGTGGGATAGGGAGGGTGGAAGGGAGACACAAGAGGGAGGAGATATGGGGACATATGTATATGTATAGCTGATTCACTTTGTTATAAAGCAGAAACTAACACACCATTGTAAAGCAATTATACTCCAATACAGATGTTAAAAAAAAAAAAGTCCCATAGTAAACATGATTCAAATGGACTTTTGAGATCTTAAAGCAAGCTCTGCAAGTCTTAAGGGCCCCCAGCTCTCCACCCTACAGTCATTCCCTCTTGCAATGAGAACATCTGTTGGGAAGGACGTGCTCTTTTCTGGACTGTATGCAATTCTTACTCATAGATCTAAAGCGGGATGTGGCCTTAGACTCTCTAGTTCCCATCTCTTATCCTAAGACTGAGAAAATTGGCTCCGGCAGATGGAGCAATTGGCCAGGCCCACAGAGCTAGTTCGTATCAGAAGCCAGTTCAGGCAAAGAAGAACTTTCTCTAGGGCTCCTCCTGTCTGCAAATATCATGTTTAAATCTAAGTTGCATCTTTCATGAGCATCCTGATTTCAACCCTTCTCCTGCTTTCCAAGACCTACATGGAACTAGGCTTTGCCAGTTGGCAAAGTCTTGCCTTGATCAGCAGAACTCTGATTGCGCAAAGTGAGAACTCAGGGGCTCAGTGGTGGCGGAAAACGCTGCAGACCAATTTCCAAGTAATATTAGAAGGACTGAATGGCTTTGGTTCCCCACTGACTCTCCTGAAGGGATATTGCTTGTTCTATACAACAATAAAAAGAAGAGTGAAGGGTACCCTCAGAACAATTCGGGGATATGGAAGGGAAATGTAATTTCCCAGAGGGTAGGAGAGAGAGGATTGTGTTTCCATACTGCACATATTAAACTGACAACAATTTGCCTTGTGGCCCTTGAGGAGAAGGCAAACCCTTTCCTTTGGGGTGTAGCCCCAGCATAAAAACTGACAGGAACAGATGTTCCATCCGTGAATTCTGAACTTTGGCGGTTAATAAAGGGTCCTGAGACGTGGCATAAGTGAAGGCAGATCATCTTGGCTGCCCATCCTGTCACATGGATGGAAAAATGTGCCGGGTGGAAGGAAACAGCCCTCAGAACGCTGGGCTGGCTCCAGAGGGTGGGCTCCGGGGGATGCTAGAGGAAGCTGGCCTTTCCTCCCATCTCACTCAGACCTGTCTTTATTAACCTTAGGGAGTGAGAAGGGGCTTGAAAATGAAATTCACAGACGATTCCGAATGGAGAAATGTAATAAACACCAGCATAAGCAAAGGAATAACCTAAAGGAATTAGGAAAATGGGAAAGGCAGGGACAGGACTACAAATCATCATGGAAAAATGCAAATGGATATGTCTGAGGCCAAATAATCCACAAACCAGATATTCATTGGGCAGGAAAGGACAGAAGAGCTAGCTGTAAAATGGTTGCTTCTGACAGTTGCAGAGACCAAGGTGGAGTGGGCTTGGAAGATGGGTGATCCTTCTGGGAGGCCTACATAGAGGTGGGAGTTGACCTCATTCTAGGGCTCCCCCGTCTTTCTCCTTACCTGACACGTTCTCAGCCCATTCTCATGTCCGTCGGGGTTGGCTGAGGTAAAGTGCATTGTGAGATAGGGATCTGGAGGAAGCAAGTAACATTCCAGCCATCAGGCATCTGCTATGGAGTGAGCTACCCAAACTGTATTCTTTTTGCACTTTTATTTTTATTATATGCCTTCTTTTAATTTATTTTATTTCAACAAAATAGATTTCATCTATCAAAAAAACATCCAGACAATTCTTTAGAAGAAAATAAGATAGTGAATAAATATTTCTGTCAAATAACATGTTCCATTTATGTCATCGAGAATAACAAATTTGGGGTAATTTTGTCCTTGTTAGTTTGATTTGAGAAATTTGTTACCAAAATTCTTCCTTTTAACCTCACTTGTAAAACTTCAACAATTATAAACTGATGATGACCAGAGATTCTCACACTTTCCAAAACAGGCAGCATGTTTATAACTTTGGAAATTGCTCTGTTTGGAAAGTCCGGCCTGAGACCCCACTGAAGCGCTCTGTGTTGACGAGGGCTTCAGCAGGAGGAATTCTGAAGAAAACTGGAGCCTTCCCCTCCTTTCCTATTATAGTGCAGTCAGAGAACTACTTTTCCTGAAAGTTCATCGTCTTGTTTGGAACAGCCCTTCAGTTTGAAAAGCTGAGCCAGAAATCAAGGTCTTATGACTGCTGACCAGAATCACCAAAGAAAGTATGAGAATAGCTTTGCAGATTCCTGGGAATATCTTTTATCCTCTGTATGGATTATCCAGGAGAATTATTCTAAAAATATAGGCTGAAATGGCATAATTGCAGAACATGTTTTTTGTTGCATTAGGAAACCACTTGAGTTTTGGGATTTTTTTTCTTCAGATCTCTTTCCATCTTCCTTTAATCACAGTAATTTTCAGCAGGACAGCAGATCAGAATCACAAGCTGCTGTGTATAGTTGAAACTTACCAAAGCTCTGACCACCCCGTGGATGACCTGACCTGAGCTTAGCTCCAATTACCTACTGATGAAGGAGCTTGAATGGAGAGGGAGATGCTGTTTCGGGGGGCCTGGCTTTAAGACTCATTTGTAAGTCTGAACCCTTGGTTTAGTGTCAGAGGAGGAGACCTGGGCCCTCAGGACTGGAGTCAGTTGGGGTGAGTCTGGAGGAGGAAGAGGTGGTGACGGTTTATCTCTAGGAAGCCAAAACCTGTTGTCGGTTCCAAGGGGCCGGCAGCAAGAGGCAGAGCCAGCAGGATCTGGATAAGGCTAGACACTGCAGCACCTCCACAAAATGTTCTTAAGCCCTGTTTTAGAGCACACAGCAGTTCATGTGTGGTATCCATGAAATAACCCCTGTACTGTTCACACCCCAGGACCAGTCCGAGCAGAAATGTGCAGAACTGGGCTCCCGGGGCTCCTGGAATGGGTAACTGGCTGGGCGGAGCGTGGGAACCCGGAAGGTACAGTGTGTCCATTCTGGGAGCCGGCAGTTGTTTGGACTGAGGTGCGGTCAGAAACAAGATGACTGTGGATGGGAGCAGCCAGGAAAAGGTGGAAACTGGGACTGGGAGCGGCATGAACACCCACAAGGGCCTGGCTGAGTTCAGCCTCCAGCTGGAGGCTGCTCCATCTGCCATTTTTTTTCCTCAATGAGTTTACTTGTCGGTGTTTCTTCTCTTAAAATTAAAAGCACTCATTGCAGCTCTTGACGGATTTACATGCTTCTATTTTTTTAATCCAGAGAAGGGGTAACCGTGGGTGCTAGTCTCAACCATCATCTTGTCTTGTTCTCAATGTAACACCTATGGCTGCCCTTATATTGTATGCCCTGATATTGTATTTGTGTTTGTTTCTTTACTGTGTCCTCCCACCACTGGAAGGTTATCTCCCTGGAAGTGGAATCGTGACTCTTTTCCTCCGCTGAGTCCCTAGTGCATAGCACAGCACCTGACACATACTTGGCTCTTAATGATAAGTTAGATGAGTGCTTTGATGCTTCGTGTACTGGTACGTGCAGAATGTGAGCTGTTGTAGTGCAGCTTGAGTGAATGGTACTCTCCTCTGACCAAAGGTGACTTACAAAATGGAGAAAGCATATGAGGTGCTTTCTTAGGATTTTAAACTACTTTCTTCTCTTTGGCTCTGTGTGTATTAGTCAACAGTTTTTATAATGACCCAAGAGACCCTCTGCTGATGACCCATTTCCATAGACGACAGTGAGCTAGCGGATGTGTTTTCACTTGAGGCTCTGTGTGGAGTGAGGGCCTTGATGACACCCAGATGTGCACTTCCACCACTGAGTGACTCTTCAGCTCTTGGAGTGGCAAAGGGCGTGATGGGTCTGAGGGCAGCTTCCCTCGGTTCAGTCCAAGCTCTGCTTCTTATGGTGCATCCACTTGACCAGCTCCCTCTGGTAACAGTTTCTCTGTGTCCAGTTCCCTCATCTGTAACACAGGATGATAAAACAACAATACCCACTTCTAAGATTGATTATGGAGATTAAATGCCAATATGCATAAAGTACCAGACCACAGAAAGCACTATACATGCATTAACTCTCTTTATCATTATTAATATGTGATTATGGAAAATGTAGGCTGTCTAATGAAAGCCAGTCATTGCGAGACTTATGTATTGAAAAGAATTTCATGATGTCCTACACAGTCATTTATGCACATTTGTTCTGTAGCCTTTATGTCACCGAAAAGTGGTGAAACGTGGTGAAACAGGAACAACTTTGGAGCCTCTGTAGCTAGGAAAGTGATTTAATGGCATTATCTTAAAAAGAACTCATGGTGTTTCTTTTTGCTTAGTAGAAAACCCTTTTTCAGCTAGTATCCTGTAGTAGACACACCTTAAGGAAGCTCCCAATGGCTCGTGCCCTTTTATGACTCCCTCCCCTTGAGTGTGGATGGGACCTGTGACTTGCTTGTAGCCAACAGAATATAGCAAAGGTGAAGGAGTTTTGCAATGTAATTAAAGACCCTAATCAGTCGACTTGCGTTAATTAAAAGGGAGAGCACCATGGTGGGCCTGACCTAATCAGGTGAAAGCCCTTACACGCGAGATGGGAGCCCTCCCTGAGGTGGGAGAAACTCTCTTCTGCTGGCCTTGAAGAAGTGAGAGGCTGTGAGTCCTGTAACTGCAAGGAAATCAATTCTGCCATTCCTCATGCCAGCTGAGGGAGTGTGAATATGGATCTTTCCCAAGTTGAGCCTCTGTTGAGAACATTACACAGCCAACTGCAGTCCCATGTGAGTCTGGCCAGAGGACACAGCTTAGCCATGCCCAGATTCCTGATCCTTGGAAACTGTAAGATAATAAATGTATATTATTTTAATCCTCAACATTCGTGGTAATTTGTTATGCACCAATAAAAACTAATACAGATCAAATTAGGAAATGGCTCTTTTCTCTCCCCAAAGTGACCTGCCATCCTTTTTATTACACAGATATAGAAATCAGAGCCAGGTGAGAGCACAGATATAGGAGAGAGTACTAAAAGATACAGCTGTATGGTCAAGCAAGACAAAACTATTTTTAAGTTAAAAAGCAGTGCAGGACATCAGCATGCTGAGGATTGTGTTGTAAGAAGAAACTGCTGTGGGAATCAGTTGATTAACTTGCAATTGAAAGTGAATTTTGAGACTATACATAGAACTCTTGCAACTCAATAATAGAAGAAAAATAACCCAATTTTTAAATGGGCCAAAAAATTTGAATAGACATCTCTCCAAAGAAGATATACAAATGGTCAATAAACATAGGAAAAAACACTCAATATTATCAGGGAAGTGCAAATCAAAACCACAGTGAAACACCACTCACACACACTAGGATGGCTATGATCAAAAAGACAGACAAATTAGAAGTATTAGTGAGACTATGGAGAAATAGGAACACTTATGCCCTGGTGGTGGGAATGTAAAATGTTGCAGTCACTTTGGAAAACAGTCCCCTAGAAAGTTAACACTGAGTTTACACTTAACCTAGCAATTCCACTCACAGGTATATACCCAAGAAAATTTAAAACATATATCCACAAAAAAAAAAAAAAGGAAAAACCTTATATAGCTTTTATAGCAGCATTATTCATAATAGCCAAAAAGTGGAAACAATCCAGATATCCATCAACTGATGAATGGATAAAAAAAATGTGGGATATCCATACAGTAAAATATTATTCAGCCATAAAAAGGAATGAAGTACTGATTCATGCTGCAAGATGGATGAACCTTGAAAACATTATCCTAAGTGAAAGGAGCCAAGTGTAAAAGGTTGCAAATTGTATCATTCCTTTTTTCTTTTTAACAAAATAAAAAAAATGTGGGATATCCATACAGTAAAATATTATTCAGCCATAAAAAGGAATGAAGTACTGATTCATGCTGCAAGATGGATGAACCTTGAAAACATTATCCTAAGTGAAAGGAGCCAAGTGTAAAAGGTTGCAAATTGTATCATTCCTTTTTTCTTTTTAACAACTTTATTGGAGTATAATTGCTTTACAATGGTGTGTTAGTTTCTGCTTTATAACAAAGTGAATCAGCTATACATATACATATATCCCCATATCTCCTCCCTCTTGCGTCTTCTTCCCACCCTCCCTATCTCACCCCTCTAGGTGGACACAAAGCACCAAGCTGATCTCCCTGTGCTATGCAGCTGCTTCCCACTAGCTATGTTTTACATTTAGTAGTGTATATATGTCCATGCCACTCTCTCACTTCGTCCCTGCTTACCCTTCCCCCTCCCCATGTCCTCAAGTCCATTCTGTACGTCTGCATCTTTATTCATTTTATGGCTAATATTCCATTATATATATGTGCCACATCTTCTTTATCCATTCATCTGTTGATGGACACTTAGGTTGATTCCATGTCCTGGCTATTGTAAATAAAGCTGCAATGAACATTGTGGTACATGACCCTTTTTGAATTATGGTTTTCTCAGGGTATATGCCCAGTAGTGGGATTGCTGGGTCGTATGGTA